>NC_140510.1:82888650-82976150 GCF_964339955.1 Pipistrellus hanaki | reverse complement strand
CTTGGAGCCCTTGATGTCACGTCCGGTGTGTACACATAGAACATGGATGCCATTTCCAGGACTGTGTGACAGCACAGCAAGAGTAGCGCGTTGACAATTAGCCTTCCCAGAAACAAGACACGAACGTACGCTTTAAGAGCTGGTTTTATTTACCCTTGAGGAATTAATGTGATGCATCCTATCATATTGATTCTCCAGCTTTCATAACACCATGTCCCGCTTCTATTAGAGATTACCAAAGTGTCATTTCACAATTATTTGTCTGATGCTGTGAAAAAAGTATCCCCTCCGTCACAAGACTATCGGCTGTCTGACTCTGAGCTGCTACTATTGGTTGGTTCTTTTGTTCCCTACTGTATCCCCATAACCCAGCACAGGGCTTATAGACTTGGTGAATATTTTTTTAAAATATATTTTGATTGATTTCAGAAAGGAAAGGAGAGGGAGAGAGAGAGAGAAACATCACTGATGAGAGAGAATCATTGGTTGGCTACCTCTTACAGGCCCCCCACTTAGGATCGAACCTGCAACCCAGGCATGTGCCCTAACCAGGAATCAAACTGTGACCTCCTGGTTCATAGGTTGATACTCAACCACTGAGCCACACTGGCCAGAGTCGGTAAATATTGTTGAATGGATAAAATGAATGACTCTACATTTGTAAGTGGACAGGATCTTTTTCCTGGAAGAGGCATGAAAGTGGTATAGTTCTTAACTTTGCTCCAAGCATAGCTCTGAGCCAACAGCATCAGAGTCAGAGGATGCTTGACAGATAGCAGGGTCCTGGGTTCTGAATCAGGATCTCTAGGGATTATGGCCTGACAATCTGCCCTGGAATGCATACTCCTAGGCACACTAAAATTTGAAAACCCACTGCCACCTAATTCTTTCACTCGATAGCAAGGAGCTTTTCAAAGGCAAGATTTTTGTTTTAAATCTGCAATTTAGAATGCCACCTGAGAAAGACAAGACTTCACTCAACACTGATTGCACCGCAGACTTGCTTTCGCCATGTGTTAGTGTTTATTCATCTATTTTACTTTAAGGCAGCGTAAGTTTTAACAAAAAGCAAAAAGCTGTGCTTGAGATTCTGGAATTCCAGTCTTTGGGGACAGACACGCAATCCTTCCCATCATTCAAGAAACACCTGAGACAGATTGTTCTGAGCCAAGGGCGTATGTTTGATGTGAAAAACACAGCTCTAATGAATGTTCTTGTCCCTCGCTGGAGCACTTTTCCGGGAATCGCTGCAGATGACTGAAGACCCATTCTCACCTGGCTTCCAGGCACAGAGGATTCGTATAAATGGTCGTCTCTGAGCTTCTTTTCCTAATTTGGTGCATCTGTTTACTTTCATCAGCCTGTGAACCAGACACTTCACAATCAGGTAACTGTAGTGAGTGAAGTGTTGACTCATTTTGTTAGACATCTGGAGAGGGGCGAAGCATTTCCTTCATTGAATGTGAATTATGAAAGGTGCGGGTGTTTACAGAAAAATAACCATACCGCTCAGAATGTGTGCTCCGAGGACGCTGGGGAACGGCCAGACCAAGGCAAATAACGGCCTGTTCCCTCCGGCCGGCAGTGAATTTCCAGCGGGGACGGCCTGCACGGTAAACCTCACTCAGCCTCCCGTTCTCATGGATCTGTTTTGCTGCGTTTCAAGAGCATGTCTGCCTTTTGGAAAAGATTGCTTTGATCCATCATGTTCCCCCTTATTTAAAGACTGGAACATTTTTTGTCCTTTCTTCTCAGGTGTGAAATGAAGCGATCCATTGCTATCACATGGGAGAACGCTCCACTTTAATGAATTCTTTATCTTAGAGTACCATGTTGTGTTTTTTGTTTCAAAAGTGGTGGGGGGAAAAAAATATCAAAGTTAAATCCATCTAAATGTCTGTTGTACTTATGGTAGACTTCAATGTTGGCATTTATTTCTGCATTAAAAAAAAAAAATCTAACCTTTTGTAAAATGTGTAGCTTTGAACTATGCCTCAGCATTATCTGTCAGGCTATTTGAATTTTCTAAAAGTTTCCCTTGAGTTAACTATTCTTTACACTCTAACAAGATCATTTTTGGGGAGGAGACAGAGCCTTCATGGAACTGCCTTGTTTTCCATCCCCACAAATGCTTTGAATGAGGAATCTCCTTTTCCGGAAGTGTTGTGCAGAGTATGGATGCCGGCCATAGATCACACTGTTCTGAAACTATGGACAGAGCCTTGGTTATATTAATACATCTCTGCCTCCCAATCAGGTGTCAAACCTGGCAAAAAACAAACAAACAAACAACAACAAAAAAACACTCTTTACTAGAATGAAGGCATTGTCCAGTATGACTAGGCTAAAGGAAATCAGCTGTCATGGCTAGATTACCAAGCGCCAGATGGCAGTCAGTCTGAAACCAATGAGACATCTGTAGGTAGGTAGTTAATTCCTCTTAGAAAGAATGATGGAATAAGAGGAGAATTACTGAGAATTTGTAGTACTAATATGAAAATTTAAAAGCCCATATAAACATATAAATGATTTAGTACTTTATTCGCATGAATTTATATTCAGAGATAAGGACACAACTTGAAATGTTGAGATAACAGACCCAAGTTAGCGCTTTACAGCCGTACTCAAACCCAAAGTGAACCAATAGCTTTCCATTGTCTTGTCACCTGTAGCCAATGCAAAGTCATTACTAATCTCTACTTCCAAAAAGCACTTTCTGAGTTTCCTGCTCAGACCTTCGTCCTGGTGGCAACTTGCTAGTCCAGGGCTTCTCAGCATCAGTAGTTCCTGAGAACTTGTTAGGAATTTAGGATTTTAAGTCCCATACCACCTACTAAGCCAGAAACTCTGAGGTAAGGCTCAGCAGTATGTGTTTAAAGATCACCTCCAGCTGAAACTGGTTTGGCTCAGTGGATAGAGTGTTGGCCTACAGACTGAAAGGTCCCGGATTCGATTCTGGTCAAGGGCATGTACCTTGGTTGCGGGCACATCCCCAGTAGGGGGTGTGAAGGAGGCAGCTGGTCGATGTTTCTCTCATCGATGTTTCTTACTCTCTGTCCCTCTCCCTTCCTCTCTGTAAAAAATCAATAAAAATATTAAAAAAAAAAAAAAAAAAAAAGATCACCTCCGAGTGATTCTGATGTTCACTAAACTTTAAGAACTATGGTGCCAGATCATGTATTGCTCTCACCTTAATTATAATTTGCTTCATTTGCATTTAGGGTTTCTCATTCCATAAATAGCATAGGAAGAGGGGGTTCACTATCTACCTGATCAAGAGAAGGGCTCTCAATCCAACCACTTTGAGATTGGAAGGGTTGCATAATATTAACATTCTGCTCTTTTTCCCTCTTTATTTTTTTAATTTCTCCACAAGAACTTGATGTCATATAACTTTTTAATGAATTCATAGAGTCCACACATTCTATATTTTATAACTAGTCCTGATAATTTCCCCTCCTCCAATTCAATGAAATCTCATCTACTTCTTTCCAGTGGTTGCCATATATAAATTCTTAGACCAATATTTCTATTATGGCCTCTAGACTTTTCTCCCATCACTCCACACATTCATTTTATTAAACATTTATATACAGAGCAACAGTTCACAATTTAAATATATATATATATATATATATATATATATATATATATATATATATATATATAATTTCAGAGAGGGAGGGAGAGGGAGAGAGAGATAAAAATATCAATGGTGAGAGAGAAGCATTGATCAGCTGCCTCCTGCAAGCCCTACACTGGATATTGAGTCTGCAAACTTGGTCAGCAATGATTTCCTGTAAAGAGGCAGAAAATATTTTCTGCTTTGCAGATCATACAGTCTGTGTTGATATTACACAACTCTGCCATTGTACCGCAAAAGTAGTCACAGATGATCTGAAAACATATGCATGTGGCCATGTTCCAGTAAAACATGTTTCCTAAAAATGGGCAGCTCATTCATAATCAGAGATACTAAAGTGAGGACTTATTGGAGTAGAGATTGGGGGGGGGGGGGGGGAACCTCTCTATATAAAAGCCTAATATGCTGAGTATCTGACTGATCAGTCAGTCAACTTTCCATGGACCACACAACGAGTTGCTGTGATGCACACTGACCACCAGGGGGCAGACAGTTCACCTGTTAGGTTAGCTTGCTACTGGGGTCCGGCCGATCAGGACTGGGCGAGAGGGGCTGTACACACCCTGGAGCTCTCCCACAGTCCCTTCCTGGACAGCTGGCCCCCATGGGCCCCAATCGGGACTGGGTGAGATGGGCCCAATGACCCCAGTTGCTGGCCAGGCAGAGGGACCTCACCCAAGCACAAATTCATGCACTGTGCCTCTAATAAAAATAATCCTATATAATAAAAGGCTAATATGCAAATTGACCAAATGGTGGAATGACCAGTTGCTATAATACACACTGACCACCGGGGGGGGGGGGGGGGAGACAGATGCTCAATGCAGGAGTTGCCTCCTGGTGGTCAGGGCGCTCCCTCAGGGGGAGCACTGCTCAGCCAGAAGCTGGGCTCACTGCTGGCAAGCGCAGCGGCAAGCCTCTCCAGCCTCCATAGCAGCACTAAGAATGTTCAAGGGGAGTGGGCCTAAGTCGTCAGTAGTACATCCCCCAAGGGCTCCTGGACTATAAGAAGGTGCAGACTGGGCTAAGGGCCCTCCCGAGTGCACGTATTTCGTGCACCGGGCCTCTAGTAATATCAGTTAAAAAAAAACAAAAAAACTTGCCAGACCCTTGATGGCAATAAACCATCATGATTAACTCAACTCTGCACTGAAAGTCTTTTTTAAATAAAATCTCTTTATATAAAAACCTAATATGCAAAGTGTCCCCTCGGGAGTTCAACCAACCGGGAGTTCAATTGCTCGCTATGATTACCACTGACCACCAGGGGGTGGCGTGGGACGAAGGAAGGCTCCAGCAGCCCGCAGTTGGGGGAGGGAGGCCCCAGCCAGCAGCGGGCAGCCAGCAGCTGCTAGGGACCCTATCCATGCATTTATTCCATGCATTGGGCCTCTAGTACTGTAATAAGAAGGCTGCAAATCATACAGGACATTAAAATAGATAAAGTAAATGAGTGCATTGCATTGCCAATATGATATTTAAAAATTTTTAATGGAAAGTTTAACTATTTAGATCTTGATAACTTCTAGTTCTGTAGCACAAGTTTAAATTCATCTCATTAATAATTAATCATTTTGCCACAAATGTAATTTTCTAGCATTTACTAAAGAAGCCTGTTATCAGCCTCCTTCAGGGTATGAATTTCTTCAAGTCTTCTTCTATAATAAGATGTCCAGACATGGTGTGGTATATATATCAAAACACAGAGCACATCCAATAATACATCATTCAACTAGACATATACCATGACCTCATTGCATGGCTTCTTTAGATATATTGCATAAAGGTTTTCAAGCAGAAAGTTGAGAGGGTCAAGTTGTCAGCTTCAATTTGGAAAAGTATTGCTTGATCAAAATAAAGATATATTATTTTTTTATTTTCTATGAGAATAATTCAAAGTGAAAACACCACCAATTATTGCTAAAGGAAGCATAAGCCACCTGATTAAGCAGGCCAATCTCTAATATGAACCTTAGAGAAACTTTTGTCTACAGTATACTGTTAAAGGATACAACCTCTTGAAAACTATTTGGGTACTAGGGTTTTCTGATAAAACTGAATATATTGGCTGCAATTAAAAGCCACAAATTTGACCAATTCAGAGATGAGAATATACTCAAATAGTTTAATTTTAGAAATATTGGGTAGGCCTTTTAATTCTTTACTAAACTTTTCGGCTTTCCATTGGTGATAGTGGCATCATAGAGAAAGACAAACATAAATGTAGATTCTTTCCCGGGCCCTTCAAAATCACTTTAATTCTGTTTCTGTCAAATTAATCAGCCTAAGCAAACTCAACATCAGGACCATTCTTGGGGGAAACTATAAATATAGACAAAGGCCATTTCAAGGCCTCTGTGTGCCCCTGTCCCATTCTCTTCTTCATTCTTTACTTCACCCCAATATCACACAGGGTCCTCAAGCTGGTCTTCAACTCTGCCTGCTATTTCATGTCCTCCCTCCCTCCCTCCCTCCCTCCCTCCCTCCCTCCCTCCCTCCCTCCTTCCTTCCTTCCTTCCTTCCTTCCTTCCTTCCTTCCTTCCTTCCTTCCTTCCTTCCTTCTTTCCTTCCTGAATATTCCTATGCTGTGTTACAGGAGACTGAGTGTGAAAGTGACTGACAAACTACAGTGATCAATATTAAGAAGGCAAAACAAATCCTATTTATTTTAAAGGAATAGAAAATTTAATTCGAGTAGGTAAGAATGAATTATTAATAATGAAACCTCTGGTCTTTTATTTCCAGGTAAGCTGGCAGTGATTGATAACCAGCTGACGTGTTGACTGCCTTTCCCAGCAATGTCTGGATTTTCATAGAAGGTAGGGACACTCATACCCTGTGACAGTTAAAAATATCGATGTCTCATGGTAAAATTCCAGAGCCTCGCAGGTATGAAAGAGACTTTTGGCTGTGAAGGAAGGGCTGGAGTGGGGGCCATCCTGGAAGCACCATCTAAGACAGCCACATGCCACACCATACTGGCTGCCACTCAGCTCAGCCCAGGTTCTCTAAATATTGGCCCAGCATTCGAGAAAAAGCTCTAAAAATAAGAGGTAATTTATACAGTTAAATTCTAATTTTAAGTGTGTTGACAAGTTTCTATGACTCTATATCCTGTTTTGAACAGTCAATACTTTGTCTTACGTTCCTGACTTGCCAGATTTTATAACATGGGGACTTTGCTATTCAAATAATCTCAGTAAACATAAATGATATCACAATGACTGTTTTAAGCAACCTGAATGTATATTTTACATCTTTTAAAAACATTTTGCCCTAGCTGATTAGACTCAGTGGCTAGAGCGTTGGCCTATGGACTCAAGGGTTCTGGGATTGATTCTGGTCAAGGGCACCTGCACAGGTTGCCTTCTCGCTCCCCAGTACAGGGTGTGCAGGAGGCAGCCAATCAATGATTCTCTCTTATCATTGATGTTTCTTTCTCTCCCTCTCCTTTCCTCTCTGATATCAATACAAATATATTTTTAAAAACTAAAAATATTTTTATTGCTTTCAGAGAGGAAAGGAGAGAATGAGATAGAAACATCAATGATGAGAGTCACTAATCGGCTGCCTCCTGCACTGCTCACCCCCTGGAGTTTATTACTTTGTTTTAGATTTCTTAGTTGTTGTTATTTAATGATGAATCTAAAATTACTCATATTTTGAAATCTGATTGGAAATGGCAAGCTATGAACGATTGACCTTTACCCAAACGTCTGGAATGATCACACATGTTGACTCACTGAGGTCTTATTACATTTGCTCTGGATTTCAAACTATAAATTGAAGCCAGTGCTCTCAACCTAACATGCTATGTCACCATATTTGGGCAAGAACTGCAATGGTTCTATTATAAGCTTCTAGACTGGGTCCACACACTAAAAAGTAAAAATTGAAGCAAAAAAAAATTTTTTTTTCTAAATACAAAATTAAGTCACCATGTTATGGGTGGTACACATTAAGTAAACATGTTCATTTTAATGTAACCATATATTAGGCCTAAAGGACTTTTTAAAAATTATGATGTTAAAGTCTCTATGCCCCTAATAGATGGTCTTGGTTAAATACCCTCAAATCTCCACTGGGCTTTATTTGAAACGGGCAATACAATTCTGTCTCTAAGTTGGATACATTTTCAATATCTGAGTCCTGACTCTTTGGGCAGATGTACAGGCCCAGAGTGGCATTGGTTTTCCTAGGAGATGGAGAAAGCATAGAAACTAAGGACCCTTTTATGCCCTTAACTAAGGAATGTACTCCCTGGCCCTTCTCTTATCCGATTCCAGTATAAAATGTTTCTCAGTCATTTATTCAGCAAACATTTATTTATCTTCTCCAATGTGCCATCACTAACCTGTGTGTTGGGACTACAGTGGAAAATAAGATAAATATTTTCTCTGCCCTCATGGAGCCTATAGTCTAGTGTCAGAGGCTAACATTGAACAAAGAATTACATACATATACACTTAAATTATAATAAATATCATAAAGGTCGGAGGAGGAATACAGTCCTATAAAGGTGTATACCAGGGTAAAATACCCTGGTTTGGGGAAACCAGAAAAACATAATTTAAGCTGAATCTTGGTGATATCCAAAGAGAGGACAAGCATACGAGGCAAGGCATGCTTAAAGGTCTGAATCCAAAATGAGCTTGGATTTTTGGAGACTGAAAGGCTGCAGGGGTGAAGAACAGTGAGTGATGGAGAGAACGGGACGAGTTCATGCTTGTGGTGTAGGCAGAAGTTGGGTATTATCTTAATATTTTTTAACAAAACGGTCTGTTAGTGTCTCCTTTCCCTTCTCAACAAAAGCACATGACATCAGGGCTGGCAATGCTTTCCTGTATGTTAGCTAAAATGAGCATGTTTTGCCTTCGGCTGTACACCTGAGGGATTTTCAAATGTTCCATGGGTGATGGAGGCATCTGCACGGCTCACTGCTGTGTGAAAATCAGTGTGAGCCTGGAGGAAATGATCATTGCCCAGGGGAGTGGTCAGCTCCCACAGGGGCGTTCTATGGGACTTCACTCGGGAGTTTTCAATGCAGAGGCAGAGGTGTTCTGAGTGCTGCACCTGAGGTCAAAGCACTTTGAACTGTAGCAATTGTATTTAAACTCTCAAGCACCACCATATATTTCTACGTATCGTTTTCACTTAGGAAAACACAACGGCTATTAGTGATATCTCAGTAATCTGTTCCTGGGATTTTATTTTTGAAATGTTTTTGGAAAATTAAACACTTTTAAAAAAAATGGCCCTGGACAGTTTTTCTCAGTGGATAGAGCTTTGGCCTGCAGACTGAAGGGTCCTGGGTTTGATTCTGGTCAAAGGCATGTACCTTGGTTGCAGGGCTCATTCCCCAGCTTTGGACAGGGCCAATGTGGAAGGCAACCGATCTATGTGTCTCTCTCACATGAACATTTCTCTCTCTGTGTCTCTCCCCCTCCTTTCCACTCTTTAAAGTCAACGGGGAAATATCTTTGCGTGAGGATTAATGAAAAACAGACAAAAATTATCCCCCCCAAAAGAAAATTATTTTCCAGCTAAAACAAAGAAATCCTTTATTTTTGATACTGAGTACATATGAATCATCCCCAGAAGGCTCTTTGGGGCACAAAGCTTGCTTTTTTAAATTCCTCTGAATGAAGATCTATGCTCTACTTAATAGATACTAGAGGCCTGATGTACAAAATTCGTGCAAGGGGCTCCCAGGGCCAAGGCAGCAGCCCTGGCTGCTACCTTGGCCCTCACAGCAGCAGCCTCAGCTGCCACCCAGCCACTGCCCTGGCCCTCGCAGCCCTGGAAGGGTGTCTGGTCTAATTAGCATATTACACTTTTATTATTGTAGATTTGCACAGAAGACCAGTCTTTGCAAAGCCAATGATACCAGCAAACTTGGATATGTTTAGATTTTCGTGATAGCTAAATCAACATGGAAAAAAAATATCATTAAAACATTCTCTTGACCAAAATACACACTCCACCCTTCAGCCACTTCATCATGCAAGCATGTGGACATAAAACTATTCGCTCCCCCTGGTCTGCTTGCTATTTGTCAACCAGTCACCAGAGCTAATTACAGGAATCCAGGTCCAGTTTGTCCAAACATGCCAACGAAATGTATTGTTAACAGATGCTGCAGGCACCCTATGATACTTTTACTATCAGCCTACCATCTAGAAGCATCATGAAGAGGAAGAGGTTGCTTCAGAGAGTCCCTGTTGCCATGCTCCCCAATGCAGAGTAGCTGTGAAACACATCACCTGAGCAACTCAGGAAAGAGGAAAATAAAACCCAGCATCAACATGAAGCAGAACTGGGGAGAAATGGAATAAAAAATGGTGCTTAAAATGAGAATAAGATACCCTCAATTTTATGCTAGTTAATGATGACAATAAAAACATGAAATCTTAGAGGAAGACTGAGAATGACTTCTGTTTAGTGGATACTAAAAATCTCTTGTTCTTACCTTGGAGTCAGATAAATTATCAATGCAAACCTCCCTTGAGGGCTGATATTGGTTAAAACATGGTAGCTTACTGGAGGGGAGGATGGGTCAGAAAATGTAAGTAGGCACAGGGTGTATTTATAATAAATATACTTTTTAAAATAATCTTCCTTATAGTCGGGAAATCTATTGAGTTCCCAGGCTGATGATTGTAGTGTTCTCAGTGAATTCAAAGATGTTATGATAATCTCTACTTACACTTCCTACTGAAATGGCATATTATTTAATCACTTTACTTTTTATTTTTTTAAATATATTTTTATTTATTTCAGAGAGGAAGGGAGAGGGGGAGAGATATAGAAACATCAATGATGAGAGAGAATCATTGATTAGCTGCCTCCTGCATGCTCCACACTGGGAATCGAGCCCGCAACTGGAGCACATGACCAGGAATCAAACTGTGACCTGCTGGTTCATAGGTCCATAGTTGATGCTTAACCACTTAGCCATGCAAGCTGGGCTAATCACTTCACTTTTTTATAAAAATATTTTAACCTAGGCATTTTTCTTCACGAATCATTATATTAAATCATTTATCTTAATGAAATTGTTTGTTAGGACCTTTATAAAACAAAACTGATGGGATTTTCCAACTTTGACTAACCAAGAAAATACACAGCAGCTCTTTTCTTTATAATGAATAGTGGAATTTACACAATCACTTGAAAGCAGGATAGTCAATCCCTGAGAAGCATAAAGAATTATTCTGAACTAGATTACATTCCGTTATGAGACATTCTGCCAGCAAAGAAAGAGATAAGGATCATCTCTTTGAGTGATAGGAAGTTTTTCTAACAACATGACTTGTCAAGGAATAATTCTCACTCTGAATACTTTTACACAAAATGGTGACTCACAATTCTGGGAGTGAGGAAAAGGAAAAAGTTCTGAGCAGCTAAACAGACTTCACCTTTTACATGTTTCTGAGCTAAACTGGTAAGCATGACACATTTTCCTAGCTGGGTATTTGATTCCATGAAAGACACTTTATTTTATGGAAATAAGGAGAAAGAGAGAGAGAGAGAGAGAGAGAGAGAGAGAGAGAGAGAGAGAGAGAGAGAGAGAGAGAGAGAGAGAGAGAAAGCTATCTTATCACTAATGAACAAATAATTACAATATCTAAAATATAAATTATCTGTAAAAGGATATCTGGGATTTTAATGACAACTAAAATGCTCATTGAGAAGTATGGTCAGTTTTCTTATAGTCACAATGACAGATCATAAATATACACACCATCTCTCTCTTTCCAATTGCTAAGGCTGAAAAGGATTTTCTTAAAACTCCCTTTCCATTGAACCACAGTCCAAGATGGTAGATCTTTGGGTAGGGAAGTGATGCTTCATTAGGCTCTGGAAGAATGACTTTTCCAAACAAATTTAAGGGTGAAATGCATTTCTCATAATGCTTCGCTTTCCATTTCTCATAATGTTTTTCCCCCAGTACCCAGAACTGTAGTAGATATATGTCTTCCCCCACTCCCATAAGCCCACATTTGCACATTTAGGCTATTTAACTCACTCTATGATCACTCAGATGGGCATCCAGGAAAGTGACATCTTGATTTCTAAAAACAAAGCTTATGTGACCTAAATTGACAAAATAATTTGTTTTAAAATTTGGGTATGTTCAACAACAAAATACCATTCAGTCATTTAAAATGTTGAGTGCACTATTTAATATCATGGAAATAGGTAATAACTTAGTAATAGTGGGGGAAAATAGTTACCAAATACTGTACATGAAAAGTATTTATATAATTCTAAATATAAATGCATACATATATACCAAGTACCATTAACTGGTATAAATTTGGAAATTTGTACCAAATTAATGATGATTATTTCTCAGTGGTAAAATTAATGATATTTTTTATTCATTTGGGGGGGAGAGTACATGTAACTTATGCAAGTATATTTTTTACTTATTTCAGTCCTACTTTCACTCATTTTCCCATGTAGAAATTATGAATTTGGTAGCAAGTTTCACATGGCCACTTTTATGATAAGATATTAATGAGCATTGTATCAACCTGGTGGTAAAGCTATCTCCTTGGCTCCTACTTCTTCAGAAAGGCGTTTAATCATCATGTGGTAAGGGTAAAGGGCCCAAATATAAATAATGTGGTCACAGTGTCATCTTTCCCATTAGACTCCCCACCTTTCATCTTTCCCAGCCAAACCCACTGTCCATTGTGACTCTGATCATCAGAAAGAATTGGAACTGCAGGAACCTCCAAGAGAATCTCTAAGGAGAATTAATATGTATTGACATATTAATAACTAACTAAATAACTAACTAACATGTGTACTGTAATATATTTCAAGTGTTTTATATGCAGGATCTGTGGATGAGAGACTTGAAGCAATGTGCTTAAGGTCACCTAGCTAAGTGGCAGATCTTGGCTTCAAACCCAAGTCTAATTTACTGAAAATCCCTACCTTTCCTTCAGGAGGTATCAACCTCCCTAAAGTAATTCTTGAGTGGCTATTTATGTCAAACATTTTACAGGCATCCACTTGATCTTCAAGATCAACTCGATATGGCAGTTACTGATATCCTCAATTGACAAATGAGGAAGCTGGTGTTCAGAGACTTTAAACCATTTCCCCAGGGTGATACTAGTGCTGCAAGGTCTACGCAGATTTCAGCAGCTCAAAGCTGAATTTTTCTACCACACCACTGTTTCAGTTTGTAGTAAGCTAGAGCTGCCATAACAAAATCCTACAAACTGAGAGGCTTAAACCACAGTCATTAACTTTCTCACATTTCTGGAGGCTGGAAGTCCAAGATCATGGTGTTGGCCGATTTGGCTTCTTCTGAGGCCTCTCTAGCTTACGAATGGCTGTCATCTCCATGTGTCTTCATGAGCCAATCCTTGGTATCTCTCCAGGTGTTCAAATTTCCTCTTCTCAGAAGGACACCAGTCAGATTAGATAAGCGCCCACCCATCTGACCTTAATCACCACTTCAAAAGGCTCTATCTCAAAATACAGTCACTTTCTGAGGTACTTGGGGTTAGGACTTAAACTATGAATGTGGGAGGATGTGAAGGACAGACATAATTTAGCCCATAGCAATCACCCCACAAGGTCATAATCCAGATCTCTTACAGATTTTCTTCAGTTTAGGTTTCACCCGTTCCATGGTCTGTCAGCTTCTCAATCTATATGTGTACGTATTCCAACATGCTTCACACTATACAAAGTTTAGAAATACACTCATTATTAGAAGAGTGAGTAAAAATAGGGTAGAATATTTAGCAGCAGGCTATACAACTACATAGAAAAAGAAGAGATTACACAGATCCTTACAGTGAATTATTATTTCAGTTTGTAGAGGGAATGGCAGAAATATAAGGGCCAACCTCTTCCCTGCATGTCAGAAAACTCAATCTATGCCCGAGGGTTAGGTGGGATAAAGCCTTAGGGGTATTTATGGCCTCAAACATACCACCTCCTCACATCCTGGGGGGGCGGGGGGGGGGGGGGGGGGGGGGCAATGGGCTGAATGAGTCAGCGACTCAGTTGGAATCAGCCCAGAGTTTCTGGCATAAATAGTAGGTTCATTATATAAAAATGAGAATCATTTTCACTTTGAACCAATTGATTCTAAAGATATGATTCATTCAAGATAAAGACAAATCCTCCACCTACATACATTTTTAGCCATTAGTGTGTGTGTGTGTGTGTGTGTGTGTGTGTGTGTTTTATACTTTTGGCAAATATTAAAAGAACACAGGAATTCAACTCAGGAGATGGATGAGAGAGAAAATGAGGGGTGGCAAAGATAAATTCATACACATATGCATACACATCACTAGTTACACAGCTAGTCACTGATCAATGCATAGATAAGAAACCTGCTTTGAAATCTAAACTATCAACACTACTTTACTTCTTAGGACTTCCCCCCACCCCTTCCCCTTTTGTTCAGTGTGGACTTCATTTAAGATATCAATTACTAACAGTCTTCCAAAACCAAGAGGGATGTCAACAAAATTGTGTAGCTAGTGGAAAGTTCAGAGTATTTTTTTGTTTTTGTGTCCTAATGGCTCAATTTAATTGTTTTTACTAAACTGGCTTATTGTTAGAATGTTTGTTAATATAATAGAAATTAATTCAAAAAGTTGGAAAAGATTTCGGGGGAAAAAAGCTCAACTTGATGCAATGTAGTTAGATAATCCAAACAGTTGATGTCATTCTCTACTTTTTATTCAAGAAAAGCTTTCTCTTGTCAAGTACACGATCTTATGCCAACAACCCATTGTTTTCAGTCCTGAACTTGTCTAGTTTCCAACATAGACATTATGGCCACTTGCTTTGTATGGAGCTAGGGACATAATGAGAGGATTGGTGCTTTGGATCATTCACTCAGGTTATCACGGTTTACCCCTGGATAACAAGTTCACCACATTCTCTTGCACATACTTGTGTTTCATTTTTAAATTTATTGTTGACACTATTACAAATGTCCCTCTTTTCCCTCCTCTTTACCAACCTCCACCCAACCCCACTCCCTCTGGACATCTCCACACTGTTGTCTGTGTCCATGGGCTATGCATATATGTTTATGTATTTTTGATTCCTGATTCTGGGAATAACATTGAAAAAGAATCCTCTGGGTGGCCGAATACCTCCAGAATCTTATCAGTGGATGAGCTGAAGCCAAAGCCCAATCATAAAACCATCAAACAGGACATTCTACCCAGTTGGGGCACAGGTTCCCCGTCCATTGCCAACCTTAACCAGTGGTCTGCAAACATGTGGCTCATTGGCTCCTTGAGTTTTTAGCAAAGTCCAGTTTAGGAGTATCCTAATTAAGTTAATAACAATAAAATTAAGTTAATAAACTGGACCCTAATTAAGTTAAACTACCTATATAGTTTAAGTTTAAAAAATTTGGCTCTCAAAAGAAATTTCAATCGTTATACTGTTGATATTTGGCTCTGTTGACTAGTGAGTTTGCCGACCACTGACCTTAAAGGTGGTCACAGGAACTTGGAGAGAAGAGGCTTCAGCCAGGCCATCAGTATCAATAAGCTACATAATTAGCATGGCTGCCTAAATTCCAAACTTTCAATTGCGGAGTAAAATTATATTTCTTTCTGTGTCAAATATTCAATCACATCATTTCTCTCGATCTCCTGGATCTTGGAAGATTTAAGGGATGAAGTCTATGAAGGTGGAAGGAAAGAAGTGGATGTACATGCTTGTGCACCCTCTTTGTTCTAGTTCCAAAGAGATATGCAGGTATTTTCTTAATTTTGGGACATACCTGCATATCTCTTTCCTACATACCTTCCCCTAGTAGTTCCTGCCTTAGGAGATGGCATGGTCATTTGCTATCTAATTTCTAAAGTCAGAAATTTGGGGGCCATCCTGAACAAATATAAATGGTCCTACCTATGACATATATTTTTATTTAACATCTCCAACCCAGATTACTGAAATATTCACCTACTCTGTATCCTTACTTCT
Organism: Pipistrellus hanaki; assembly: GCF_964339955.1. Taxonomy (NCBI): domain Eukaryota; kingdom Metazoa; phylum Chordata; class Mammalia; order Chiroptera; family Vespertilionidae; genus Pipistrellus; species Pipistrellus hanaki. The sequence goes on along the minus strand of NC_140510.1, from coordinate 82,960,519 downwards.
TCAACTGAAGTATCCCTCAAATCCATCCTCCACATAATTGCCAGGCCATCACTGTTAATGAGAGTTGATCTCATGCTACTTTCTTGATTAGAAACCTTTCAATGGCTTCCTATTGTATTAGAGTAAAATCCAAACTTTCCCCCATATCTTACAAAATTCCCCAAGGCCCTGCCCCTACTTCCTCCTGTACAGCACCTCTGTGCCTTATGCTAATTCCAGACACACCAACCTCTGTCCCCTCTGGTTATCTGGAAGGTCCTTTCCTGAATTCATCACATTTAAAAGTCACTACTTTTACTTAATTGCTGTTTGTTTACTGCTCATTTCCACCTCAAAACTCGGGGATTTTGTCTCTCTTAATTCTTATATTGGCAATACCTACCATGGTGCATGGCACGTGGTAAGAATTCAATAAATATTGAATGAATGAGTGACAGAATTATACAATAGATTATATGTAGAATACTAAAATATAAAAACGGCAATTAAAGTTAAAATGTAATTATTTAGGTCTGTCATTTAGCACAATTATGATTTAAGCCTAATTTTCAACATGCTAGATAAATGTTAATTTTACTTAACCACAGTAGAAAACTCTGTATACCTATGACATACATATGCTTAGTATGCATGTTTGTATAGTCTAACTCTCACAGTTAGTTAATCATGTCTGAAAGTTGTTGGCTCCCATTTCTTAAAAAGAGAAGGAACACTGATGATCTTATCTGTGAGAGCTTTAGACAATTTTGGCAAATTTGTATATTTGTAACTTTGGCAAATGGAGTATTGACCTGACATTTTTATGGTAGAAATGCTTTAGTAGAAGTATTTATTAGAGTAAATAAATAATAGAGCTAATTAACTTGGGGGTGGTTATAAGAAATCACTCCATTTAATTCTTTTTTATTATTATTTAACTTAGAGGGGAAGGGAGAGGGAGAGAGGGATAGAAATATCAATGACGAGAGAGAATCATTGATTGGCTGCCTCCTGCATGCTCCACACTGGGAATCGAGCCCACCACCTGGGCATGTGCCCTGGCCAGGAATTGAACCATGACCTGGTTCATAGGTTGATGCTCAACCACTGAGCCATGCCATGTCTTTAGGTTTTCATTTCTTTAGGAAGATTCCCTAGTCATATAAAACTTATATTCTACAAAGTTGTGTGCTTTGTAGGACAACTGGGCTCCATCTAATTTTAATACCAATTAATTATTTCTTGGAGTGCTATTTTGTTTACTTTAAATTATTAGCTTGATCCCAGTTGTCCTAGGCTTAACGTAACCATGCAGAGTTTCATCTTTTTTGCATACTGTAGGACCTTGGCATGAGACAAAGAATGGATTGTTTGTAAATCTTTACAGGCGGATGCTAACATAGCAGCTGCAAGCAGTTAAGCATTAGGAGATTCTTCCCTGCCCCTCCCTTTGGTCATTTAAATCCCCTCTGGATGAGTGTACCAAAAGCCCAGTTGATAGAGATTTGGCATATCCTCTAAGTCTTATTTTACTAATCTAATTTTCTTTTAAAAATATGCAGCATTCTCCTAGGTTTGCTTAATTAGTATATTTTTATTTTCTTTATAACATTTATTTTTATTTGGTGGATATGAGCACTGATAGAAGTGGACGATTATAAAAAGCAATTGTTTTTATTATTCTCTTTCTGGAAGAATTACTTTTTAAAAGTCAACCGAAAATAGCTAATTTAGGGCTTTAGAGATATGGAATGCTGTATGTTCAAGATAAAAATAAAAATGGGCTTCCAAAATGGGATCTCCTACTAAGGGATATTCCACCATAACCTCTGAAATTATTAATTTGCAGGCATAGTCATTGTGGCTCTAACTTCTCCCCTGGAAGAGACTTTCTACCCAGATTTCCATTAGTTAATATGTTTACAGGAGATGCGCAGAGCAAAATATTGCAGAGTACAATTGGTGAGACTGAATTGAAATTAATCAAATGGAGTGCCATAAATAGGTTAGATTCAGGACATCATAAAGTCTTCTTCAGAACCATTAGGGTAACCATAACGCTCACTTTTAATCTTAACTTGAATTAAATGAGGATATTTCATGAACAAAAAAAGATGTTCACAAAAACATTTGCAAGGAAATAATTATATGACTATTGCAGAAGTGGAATAGCTCTCTTCCGGTTGCTGGCCAGGTTTGAAAGTTAAACTAACAAAGACAGATTAACAGAGTAAAGCACACAACTTTGTAGATTATTAAGTTTTATATGACACGGGAACCTTCCTAAAGAAATGAAGACCAAAAGACACAGTTAAACTGGTGTATTTTTATGCTAAGTTTGATGAAGAGCGGACAGTTGCAGTAGAATATGATCAGTTAAGGAGTATGAGGTCAGTGTAGTAAGTGAACTGGGGGAAACTTAGGTCTATTTTTAGGATTCTTCTTGGCTTCCCTGTGTCTTCAGAAATGAGGATGCTCCTTTCCTCTGAGGGCAGGGATGTCACCTTTCACATGAGGGTTTTATAGCTGGTTTCAGGGAAGAAGGGTGAAGAGGGAAGGAGGTCAGAATGACTTCTCACTTCTGTCTTTTTCTTAAAGTTCTTCAGATTAAAATATTCAAAATGCAAAGGTGCCATATTTTGGGGATTAGCATTTTTAACCCCATTACTATCGAGGAGAAAAACCATATGCAATAATATTTAAAGGGACTCCAGTGATTAAATATAAAGATACACACACACACACACACACACACACACACACACACACACACACACCCCTATAATGAAGTATGTATTTTTCCTCCTTTTTTTCCTCCCTGGAATGGAGAAGGATGATTTGACTATAGTGTTCTCATTAACAGAGTGCTAGAGCTGGGCAGGATTCTCAATACTCATCCATCCAGACATTTCCTGTGAGGAGAAGAGGCCAGGGAATGGAAGTAAATGACCAAGTGAGGCACATCTACCTAGCAGAGGTGTTGGGTTTAAAACTCCTGACCTTCAGCTCAGTGTTTTCTCAATCATACCATGCTTCCTCTTGGCAATATTTCTGACTAAAGGAATATTCAAAGAGAAACTTGGAAAAAGGAGAATAAAGTAAATTGCCAGATGGGTTAATAAGAATGGTTTTCCATATGTCTTCAAGATTTTCTCCAGGGGACTTCTGTGAGAGAATTGAACCCTAATGCCCAAGGTTTCCATCATGTATAAAGTGTTGGCACCTCCCCCCCCCCCCCTCACCCATGCATCTAGCCTGGCTCAAGTGAAGGACCATCCGTGGGAGGAGAGAGAGAATAGTCACTTAAATCATATTTTTTCTGTGTTCTGTAGTTCACATGAGGTATGCCAGTTGAGAAAGAATGGACTCCTTAATATAGAAAATGGATGAACACTAGTTAGTCAATAGCAACCAGAGGTAGAAGACTTAACAAATGAAGGAAAACAGTTGGTTTAGGGAGGCAAGGTGAGAACATGGGCTTTGTAACCCTCTGGATTGAATGCAAATCTCATGTATGCCATTTACAGGCTATGACTTAATTTCTATAAGCTTGATTTCTTTTTCTTTTTAAAAAAATATATTTTATTGATTTTATACAGAGAGGAAGGGAGAGAGATAGAGAGTTAGAAACATCGATGAGAGAGAGTCATCGATCAGCTGCCTCTTGCACACCCCTTACTGGGGATATGCCCAAAACCAAGGTACATGCCCTTGACCGGAATCGAACCCGGGACCCTTCAGTCCCCAAGCCGACGCTCTATTCATTGAGCCAAACCGGTTTCGGCTATAAGCTTGATTTCTTGATCTGTAAATGGAAATAATATAGCCTACCTCTCAGGAACACCTGTAAAGATTAAATAAGATAATGTGAAATACTTAGCCCGATATATACTTTAAGGAGGAAATGTGATTAAATGGAATGAGCACATGGTCTTTGGACTGGGATAGGCTTGGGCTCCTGTCCTGCTGCCACCACTGAGTCTCCTAATAAGGTACATGAGACATTGCAGAAACTCGGGGAAATTTCAGTTTCTTCCTCCTGGGATTTATCTCTTCACATCAAGTGTTAATATAGACTAGAGCAATGACTTTCAAACTGTACCAGATTCACTGAGAAGCTTGGTAAAACATACTGGAACCCCTTCCCCAGAGTTTTTTATTTAGTAATAAAAAGTCAGTAGGGCCAAATTTTTTTGTTTCTAACACATTCCTAGATGGTGCTGAAATTGTTTGTGGACTACATTTTGACCTTGATGCAGATACAGAGTTGTTTTTCTTGGGTGTTGGAGGACAGTCTCAGTTTTTGACTTCTGATGGAAAGCACTATTAAAATACATCAGCTGAGACATCTTAACTTATTCTGATACTGATGGTTACAACGTACCTGATTACTATTCTCAATTCTACATTGTTTTTATTTTTATCTTATTTCAGAGAGGAAGGGAAAGGGAGAGAAAGATAGAAACATCAATGATGAGAGAGAATTGATATGCCTTCTGCATATCCCCACCTGAAGATCAAGTCCGCAACCTGGGCATGTGCCCTGACTGGGAATCGAACCTTAACCTCCTGGTTCATACATTGACATTCAACCACTGAGCCACGCAAGCTGGACTTATTCATTTATTTTTATTTAAAAAGTATTTATGAGTCATTTGAAATGTGTCAACCATACTTTAGGCATGTAAATACTGCTGATGAACAAAACAGAAATTCCCTCCCTCCTTAAACGTATATTTTAGTGGAGAAAACAATGAATGGAAAATATAATTGCAAGGTTATAAAGTATGTTCTAAGAAGAGTAGTACTATGGCAATGTGCCTAACATGACATATTTATTTGCATTACATCAAGGAGGCTTCTGGTGTGGAGGATACATGTCTGAAGGCAGTCCTCTGGTATATCCTCAGGGGGTGATGGCAGGTGGGTGACTGGAGGTAGCGTCTCTGGCAGACTGAACACACATAGGGCTTCTCTCTCATGTGGATGTGATCATGAGCCAGGAGGTTGGTTCTGTGGATGGACTTAGTGTACATGCTGCACCAGAAAGGTTTCTCTCCTGCATGAATCTTCTGATGCGTGTGTAGGCCTGAGGCCTGGAAGAAGCCTTTGTTGCATGCAGCACCAATGAATGTCCTCTTATTATTGTGTCTTCCCTCATGGACTTTTAGCCAAGAGAAATACCTAAAGCTCTTGGGACACTTTTCACATTGGTATGACTTCTGGGCTTCGTGGAATCTTTCTTGTTCCCCCGACATGTGGAGTTTCCTGCATTGCTCTGGTGGGTAAGAACGAACTCAGGGGAGACCTGGTCCGGCAGAAAAATGCCAGTCCCACCTCCATGAGGACATCTTGATAAGAGGCTCCTTCCTGAGACCTGGAGGTGCCCAGACTTGCTCTTTTGGAGCTGAGTGGATTCTCCAAAGAAACACCTCTCTCATCAGGCCCAGGACAATACTCTTCCTGGATAATGAGAGGAAAAGTATTTGATTGCCTTGATGAGTAATACTTCAGTAGTTTTCAAAGAAATGGTGCCACCATTTACTTATTTATTTATTTTTACTTTTATCTCCTTGTCCTGTTTGCAGAGAAGTATCTTGGGGAGTCCGTGAGAGTGTCTCCACATTTGCCTTTATTAGAGATCCTTTGACAACTGTTTTGTTAGACGAACAATGACTTCTTTAGGGCACGTTCTTAGAAAAGAGGGCTTTCTTCCCTGCATGTGGATGTGCACCATGCAATCATCACTCAGGTCTGCCCTGAATGTGTCCAGGTTTCTGCCACTTGATTCCCATTTTCCTGTCAATGTGGACCTGTTGCTGCAGTGCCTGTTGAACATAAACTGTGCCAGGACCACTTGAAAAGTAATTTCATCCTTGCTGTGCTTTTCTGGTTTAGCCACTACTGAAATGACTTATAGAGTCTTCGCAGTTCCTGCCTTGCACACGGCTTATTACTGTTTTGAAATGAGCTGAGCTGAGTGTTCTGGAACCCAGAGGACACCTTCCCCCACCCCCGCCTTTCAGAGAGCAGGGTTTGGGTAGGTTTAAAGTCCATATTTTCTGATCCACAGTCATTCCTGCACAGTTCAGGTAGAAATGAGGTTCTAAGATAAATCCTTTCTTAGCAATATTTCTCAGAGACTAAACTTCTAGGATTCAATACTTGAACTCCTGTGTTGATAGTGGTGGATGCTTAACAGACTGGGAGCTCCTAGAGAAGATTGAACTTTAAACTGGGCAATCTGGGCCAAAGGCTGAGCTGCTGTGTGACTGGCTGGCTACACTGCGTTCATCTCCAGTTCTACATTGTTTTTAGTTTTCTGTTCCTCTGCATACTGCCTTTGAATGCAGAGCTCATTTTGAAGTAAAAAAGAATAAGAAAATTAATCAATGCTTGTTGAACCAGATAATTCATCTCAAGTGAAAAGCACAGCAACGTATTTTCCAGTTCTGTAATTTTCCAAGATTTCTCATTATTTCTTTTTACAGGTGAAAACTTGGGGTAATCAATTAAACAGTAAATCAAATATTGTGATCCAAATCCTGTCTGATTCACAGCTTGGGACACACGAATGCATCAGAGTTAGGGCCAGCCTTTTATGTCAGTTAAAAATACAGTTGCTATTTGTATCAGAGCTCAAACACTGGTGTTTCAGTGCTAGCTGGAAGACATGTTTTATTTGTTTTCTCTAAGTATTTTATTTGATGTCTATTATGGACTGAATGATTATCATCCCCCCCCCCACACACACACACACACACACACACCTGCCTCCAATTCATATGTTGAAATCCCAACAGCCCAGTGTGGAGATGAGCACCCTAAGGAAGTAATTAAAGTTAAATGAGCTCATAAGGATAAAGACCTAAATCCTATAGGATTAATGTCCTTATAAAAAGAGAAAACTATCTCCCCCTCCCCCCCTCATCTCCACTTACATATACCAAGGAAAGGACCCGTAAGACACAATGAGAAGGTGACTGACTACAAACCAGAAAGAGAGCCCTCACCAGAAACTAAATATGTTGGCATTCTGATCTCAGACTTTCAGCCTCCAGAACCATAGAAAAAAGTTTCTGTTGTTTAAGCTACCCAGTATATGGTACAGGCATATTTTGTTTTGGCAGCTCAAGCAGACTAATATCATACTTACCTGCTATTGACCCAGAGTGTTTTATAAAAATCTGAATTGGTCATTGTACTGGGTAGTTTCCAGGTGCAATGACCAATGGCTTGTCTACTCTCCACCATTCTCCCTCCTCCACTTATTCTACTTTGAGTATCTGTTTTCTGTTAGAAAAACTGATGATAGAATTGTCAATATTTTAAAAATGGAGAGATTTTGCATGAAAATAAATCTGGATTGTCATATAGTCGAGAGAAATTAGAAAATCTGGCAACAATGCTGTCAATAATAAACTGGCACTTCCTTTTTTAGACGAGGCATTAGCTCTCAAGTTGGCCATAGCTCCCACTTGGCATGCCTCACTCAATTACCGTACCAGCCTGCCCTCTGTGGCCATCTGAGAGTACTGTCCCCATTCCTCAGGAGATACTATGAAGGGCTAAAAGCGCACATGCTTGGAAATCTCTTTGACTGGCTGTTGTAGGTGCTACTAGTAACAGTTCACAATTGCAACCTTTTCAGAAGTATGCTTGGGAGATCAAAGCCACTTAGCTTGTTAGTGCCTAGGAGTATGCCTTACAGGTTAACAATGGCATTCTAAGATGGACACCTCCATCCAGGAAGAAACAATCATTTTTTCTGACCAAGCTTGATATAGCTTCTGCTGGTAGACGTGGGCTTGCCTTTACTTCCGCAGTGCCTTGGCCAGCCCCACTGCCAGGTTCATTCACTTAGTATCCTGCATAGCATCACTCTGGATCAAGGGGCACCCTTTATGGCCAAAGGAGTGCAATGGAGAGCAGATGACTGTGGGATCTACAGGTCATGCCACATACCATGTTATCCTGTCATCTAGAACTTACTGGTATGATTAATTCCCAGTTTATATATTGATAACCCAACATCCCAGAATGACCTCTTAAAGACACAGCTGAGGCACCAGCTTGAAGATGACTTTTCATGAGGATGGGGCACTATCCTGTAAGATGCAGCATAGAATTTTAACCAATGGCCATTGTATTGGTCCTCTATTCCCAATTACTAGAAAACATGGGTCCAGGACCCAACATGTGGAAGTAAGAATGACCTCATTCACTATCGCTCTGAGTTCAACGTGAGCAATTTTAGTCTCTTGTTTCTGAAGGGGAAATTTTTCACCAGGAGAACACAGTAAGAGTCATTCTAAACATAAGTCACTGGCTGCCACCTTGTCACACAGGAGCTCCCGCACTGGTGAGGGAAATTGACCCTGATCATTGCAAGGAGGTAGCACAGCCATGACTTGGGTAAGAGGAGAAATCTCTACAGCACATAGGGGATACACGGGGCCATCTCTTGGTATTCTCAGGCTCAGTTTTACTGTGGCCAGTCACCATGACCATGACCTAATAAAGAAACGGTACTCAGAAGCTCAGAATCTTCAGGAAAGAGGATCTAGGTCCTCTATAGTTTTCTCCTGCACAAGGATCTTCATCTATGGCTCTAGATTATCCTAACAACCAACCTAAATCATTTTCCCTCTCACTGACACTATATTAAGACATCCCATCTCTCAGCTAACACTTTCAGGGTATTATGCTAGTTTGCTGAGTATATAATCTTACACGCATCTAAAGGCAAGAGTGGCCTGCTTTATGTCCTTGAGCATTTTGCCTATGAGACCGGAGGCATCTGCATATTTCAAAGGCCCCTGAAGGCCCATAAAACTCTAAGAACAAAGTTATTCTTAATGCGGGTAAAATGAAAAAGGTGGATAAGCTACAGTAATTATCCAGAGCCTGAATGTAGTATACATAAATACCAAAGACCTGAGGTAGACATGTTGTAAAGTTAAATTATTTAGATTACTTAAGCTTTCTACTTCATATAGCTTATGCAGATCTGAAATCAGAATCATTTGAAATTGCATTAACACTGTTTTTGTTTTACTTTGTAATTCCTGAGACTGACAGACCTGAAGAATATGAGTTTAACTACTAAGCAAGAATTTTCCAAGTAATAACTATTAGCATAACACTTTTCTATGCCAGCTTATAAATAACTTCCACATTGTGGCATCTTTTCTCTTTTCTTCACTTTCACAATTTAGTCATTTCCCAAACTTAATTATTTCATTGAGTGAGACAAAACTCTGGAATACAGAAAGAGATTCTTGTCTTAAATATATCTCCTTATGCTGGTGCTTACAACCATTAGGACATTGGGAAATGACACTTTTTTCCTTCACAAAGCATACAGCAAACAGTGGTGTTTACAATGATGGAGGAGAAAAATAAAATTTCACTTTATTGGTAATAAAAGTAATGGGTGTTGGTGTTTTTCTCCATAACAGTTACCCAAACTACTTAGTTTTTATATCAGAATGATATTTATTTTCCTCTAAGATTTCCTTTGGAAAAAATGCAAGCCTTCTGAAAGTGTTTCTACTTTTCCTTAAAATCATAACACATTTCTTGGAAAATAAAGATTTCCAATGCTTAATAGTCACTCTTTTGAAAAATTTTGTAAACTGTATTTTTAAAACTATACAAAAATCTCTTTAAGGTTTAATTGAAAGTGTTAAGTATGCTTTTCTAATTTTTATTTTAGAAGTTTTTTTTTTTTTTTTTTTTTCATGGTGCTCTTTCATTTCATAAGTTTCATTTTAGGTTATCCTTGAAGTATCAGAATTTAATTTGATCATTGTATGATATATTTTTTAATTGTCTTTCTCTGTGTAATATTACCCAACTTCAGGAGATATTCAGAATGTTCTCTTTCTCGCTTCCTCTCCCTATTCCCTTTCCTCTCCTTCTCTTTCCTTCCTGAGCTCTATCTGAACATTAAGTGAGGCTGAATAAGACAGTCAAGTGTTCTGTGGAAGGGAGTGGCTACAATGGCCCAGCACAGGGTGCAGAAGCCCAAGACAGTGAAGAGGATAGTCACACGGACAGCTATGCACAATGGGATGCTGGAGCCTTAGTGGGGGGAGGAGCACTTGTGCAAATGTATTATAGCCTGAGCAGTGTGAACTCATGGGGCACAACAGCCAAATAGGGCAATGAGCCCTGAACTGAGTCAGAAGAATATCCAAGAAGGGGTCAAGCCCAGTATGGAGTGTCAAGTGAGAAGAGAGTCTATACAACTTGGAGGTTGAAATAATTGGCACAGTGTTGGAGCCGGGGCAAGTTGGAAATGGTGTCCATGGTCGAGGGAAGCAGAGAGACTCTGAAGCACTGGCTTGGTCTGGAGTCTTAAAATCTGAGTTGGCGTCCACACACACAGGTAACCAATTACAGAATAATGGAATCCAAGCAGGTGACAAGGCCATCCATGCGAAGTGAGGGGATAGATGGATGGAGCAGGGTGTTGGGTTGAGGAGATTATCTGCTTGGGCTAAGAGACAGCAATTAGTCACATACAGGGAGTGGAGTTTGAGAATTAGAGAATCATAAGAAAGCCATATTAGGTTCCTAATGTTGATGGTTATTTGCAGTTATGTAAGGAAATGTTCTAGTTTGTAGGAAATGCACAATAAGGAGTTTGTGTGTGATGGATCATTCTGGCACCAATTTACTCCCGAATAGTACAGGGCATGCTCTGTTCAGACACCTGACTCCTTTTAATCTGTACTTAATCTCAGTCCAAAGGCCACCTCAGGCAGCCTGTCTCTGATTTCCTAATGGAAAGTAGCTCTTTCTACCCTTAATCATAGTCTCTGTCTTATTAAGAGTTTCTCCATAGAACTCTGAAATTTTCTTCTTTAGTTATTTATTCTTCATCTATCTTTCCTAACTAGGCAGAGATCTTGCTTTCCAGCACACTGCTATACTTCAATACCTAGAACCAAATATGGTTCTCATTGTGAATGAATGAATGACAAAAATATAGGGTAAAAATATAGATGCTTTAAGAGGGACTTTTGAAACATGAAAACATTTTTCAGTTCAAAAAATACAATTAAATAAAAAGAAAGAAATAGTTAAACATTATAAAAAGTTAAAAATTATAATTTAAATAACTTTTAAACACAGTATTCTGATAATACATTCCTAGAGAGATGAATTCATCCACATCCTTAGTGAAATGTAGTCCAAAAACACAGCATAGAACTCGACAAGTAATAATCACTCAATCACTCAATAAATATTAATACTGATAATTGTCATTACCATAAAACCCAAGATAACTCTTCATGAAATAAGACTATATTTAGCTGGTAATTAAATGGTGCATATTTACAATATTTATTTAAAAATACATTTTATTGATTTTTTACAGAGAGAAAGGGAAAGGGATAGAGAGTTAGAAACATTGATAAGAGAGAAACATTGATCAGCTGCCTCCTATACATATGGGGGATGTACCCGCAACCAAGGTACATGTCCTTGACCAGAATCGAACCTGGGACCCTTGAGTCCATAGGCCAATGCTCTATCCACTGAGCCAAGTCAGTCAGGGCCAAATGGTGCATGTTTATAAAAATCCATTAAAAATATTGTTTCTTCTCTTCTATATCAATTTTAGGGAAATAGATATAAAAGATTATTTGCACCTGCATGGAAAAAGCATTTTAGAATGTCTTTGTTTCATATCATTGGTTTTACTTTTCTCTGTTGCAAATTAACTTCTCTTTTCCAACTGTAAAAATGACAGAGCTATTAATGTATTTAACTACATATTGCACAGGAAATGTCAATGATGAAGAAATAAAAGAATGAGTAAATGGATAAATTACCCTGAAAGTTAGATCATCTGATTACCCTCCCAAAGTCTGAGGAAGCTATGAACTTCTGCTTTACTCTAGGTCTCTGAGGTCAGGGGGCACTCTCATGTGCCAACTGGATTTGGGGTTAATCAACTCTTTCATGTTCTTTATCTTCTAACACTATTCATAATTTCACTGTTTATTATTATTACTTTTTGTGTGTGGTCTATGAATGGTTTCTCTAATGTATATTCAGACAGAATAATGGGCATAAGGAATTCGTGATTTAAATGGTTCCAGGAAAACACACTAAGCAAAAACTTCTAGTTGCTTCTAGCCAGAGAGTAATTAATTTATGTATCAACCACCAGTTGTATCTGGAAGAAGGATCTAATTTTTTATTTTATCTTTATTGTTGAAAGTATTAAAAATGCTCCCCCTTTCCCCCCTTTGACCTCCTCTATCCCTCACCCATCTTCACACCCCCTCCCCTGGCATATTGTCTGTGTCGATGGGTTTTGCTAACCCCTATCACTCATTAATAGAGCCACACAATTAGTTTCACAGATTGAATAGTTTAACAGATTAGTCACTTAACTAGTTCTTGAGAAAACAGGACAGTTAAGTATTGGCAGAGCAAAGGGAAAAGATCAAATTCTAGAGAATGGGACATTTATTCAAAAGAAAGGCAGTTCTGGTGGCCAAGCCAAAGGGTGGGGCTCTACACAGCAAAAGGCAGCACAGTTGGGTGGGAGGGATGGATAAAGGGAGACCAAGGTGCAGAGGGCAAACCTCTTTCTCTGGTTACCCTCCCACTGGTCATACACATTTCAGGAGAGTATAAAGACTATCAGAAGGTCTCTCTACTCTTTGTTCTAATTTCTAGTGACATATTAAAAAGGTTTTTAAGTACTGATGAAAAATTCATCAAAAAGGGTAAAGGGATATAATGCAAAATTTCCCTCTCCCATTAATCCTTATGGTATTTTGAGTAAAATGTGTAATTGCCTAAAACTAAAACTTTATGCCATTTACCTAATGGACTTGAAAAACTGACTAATCTTATGAAAAGACTGAGAGATGACCACTGGGTTTAAATCACTTGGATCCTGACACCAAAGTGATCAAAGGTGAGAGAATAAAAAGCAGTCTCCATACAAAGTGCTAAAAGTGTGTCCCAGCCAGACACATGATTGGCTGAGTCACATCCAATGATTGAGTCCATGACAGCCTCTGCAGGTTTTAGTCTTTGATTTTAAAATAGTCAATGTTGCCAGGCCAGGGTAGCTCAGTGGTTGATCCATTGACCTATGAACCAGGAGGTCCCAGTTTGATTTCTGGTCAGGGTATATGCCTGAGTTATGGGCTCCATCCCCAGAGTGAGGCATGCAAAAGGCAGCCAATCAATGATTCTCTCTGCCTCTTCCTTCCTCTCTGAAATAAATTAAACATATATAGATAAGTAAAATAGTCACAAAGTTTCTGATTTTTCAAAGATTTCTCTATTATAGAATTTTTCTAATTTAATATTATATTCAGGAATTAGCAGAAAGAAAGCACTTAGTCATTTCCTATAAGAAATGAGCAAATGAGTTTCTAAACCAGTCAGTGGAGGTAGATTACCAGCAGCTGGATTTTTCCCAATACTCCTCACCCTCTTCAAACTCTATGGAACTGTATCTATACTTATATGCTTACTAGAAACCTGATGCACGAAGATTTGTGCAAAAATGGGCCTCCACCTTTCCATGCTGCCCAGAGGCCCAAAGGGCTGGGATGATGTAGAACACCTGCATTGTCACCATGGTGACAGCACAAGTGTCTCACACCCCTACCCCAGCATCTTGGCATCTGTGTATGCAAATTAGCCTGCCATCTTTGTTGGGTTAATTTGCGTACTCATTCCTGATTGGCTGCTGGGCGTCGTGGAGTTATAGTCAATTTGCATCTTTCTCTTTTATTAGCGTAGATAGAACTGCAGAACAGATTCAAGATAGCAAAGTATGCCGTAACTGGTTTGGCTCAGTGGATGGAGCATCGGCCTGTGGACTGAAAGGTCTCAGGTTTGATTCCGATCAAGGGCATGTTCCTTGGTTGTGAGCACATCCCCAGTAGGGGGTGTGCAAGAGGCAGCTGATTGATGATTCTCTCTCATTGATGTTTCTAACTCTCTATCCCTCTCCCTTCCTCTCTGTAAAAAATCAATAAAATATATTTTAAATAAAAAAGATAGCAAAGTAAGCCAAAAATAATCTACCCAGCAAAGCTATCACTCAGAATCGAAGGCCAGATAAAGAGCTTAACTAATAAAAAAAAGCTAAAGGAGTTCATCACTGCCAAACAAGAATTATATGAATTGCTGAAGGGGGTTCTTTTGGAAGAGAAAGAAAATAAAGATAAAAAATTATGAACAACAAATACATAACTATCAACAAGTGAATCTAAAAACCAAGGAAATTAAAAAAAAAATCTGATGAACAATATTAACTGTTGAATATAATAAAATCAGAGGTATGGAAAGGGAGTGGACTGATGATTCTCAGGGAAAAGAGGAATGGGGGATGCGGGAAGAGACTGAACATAAACTGTGCACCTATGGATGAGGACAATGGGGGGTGGGTAAAGGGCAGAGGGTGGGGTAGGAACCTGGTGGAGGGGGAAAAAAATGAGGAACTTTTGTAATAATATGAACAATAAAGGTTTATTTAAAAAAAAAAAAAGATAGCAAAGTATAGTGAACTAGGATTTTTACTTAACTCCATAACTTCTGCAGAAGAAGGCAGTGAAATAAGTAATATAGAAAGGTAGCTACATTAAAAATCTATTCTTGTCTTACACTTGATTGGTGTGAAGTAAACATTTGATAATGCACACCACTTTAAAAATGGTGACAATTCACTACGGGTAGGGTACATAGTTGGAAAACACGGATTTGGGTGGAATCAGAAGTTTCTTATTACCTCCCAGCGTTAGTTAAGTCAACCTCATCCTAGGATTAAAGAGATAATGTTATGTTTGTCAGCAGAGAGTCTGTGAATAGGCAAATGGTCACTAGTTTCCAGAAAGAGTTGCCTTGGGTCCAACTTCTGTTTTGACCCTGCCCACCAGGCTGAGCCCCTGAATGTGCATGCTCAGTGGTAAGAGCTGTATCAGGCCTTGACTTCCACTTCACTGCAGCCTAGGAAGAGTCATTCTGTTTTTCTCGTCTCACTTTCTGTCACAGTCACAGCTTGTTTGAGTGTATCACGGACACACAGAAATTCAGGATGTAGTAACCATGAAAGGATTTGATAAGTTTAAAATATGAACAAATATTAAGATTTTATTTTCAAAGCGGGATTAAAATAAGAGGTAAATTTTCTCAGACTTAAGTTACATCAAAACTCCAGCTCTAGGCATCAGAAATCTAAAACATTTTCCCAAATATGCACCCCTTGTAGGGGCCTCAAGCTCTTCCCACCACTCTTTCATCTGCCTGCCTCCTACCTCCTGCTGAAAGCTGGCAGATTGTGACTGCATTTTGACCCTGGTTCTTCTGAAATTCTTGTGAAATGCTTAAATCACTTCTTCTATTGTTGCAACTTCCTTTCATGTATTCTCTTGAAATCTTTGCTAATGCAATTGTCTTATCTCCTAAATTGTAGGCACCCTATCTTTCTGAAACAGAGGCCTCACATTCCTCCTTATTTTGTATTTTATCTAAAGCCAAGTCAAATGTAGAACCGCCCTTTATTTCTAAATTTTTATTATACGTGAGGATGTCTTTGTAATATTAGCTATTTATTTGGTTTATTCAATCTTTATTCCCCCCTGTCCCTCAATACAGCACTGATTTAGAAGTTATTCTTAAAATGGACTTGCCATAAGTACAAAATATTCATTCTAACCACAGAGGCTTGTGTAGCATGAAATCTTGCCTTACACATTTCTCTCCTTGGTTGGTGAGGACTCTGATAATTTCCTAATGTTTCTATGCATTAAGGACATCCTAAAGTCTATTTCAATGAAGTAATTTTCCTATTCCACATTTGCTTAACTTCATGCATTCAATCTAGTATCCTATTTAAAAAGTATCTGTGGATGAAATAGAACACAGGAAACCAATTGACTTACTAAATCTTGAGGCAGTAAACAAAGACTTTCTGTCTGAGCTCTTTACCACAAACACAAATAACCCTAAACCCTTAAGTCCATGTTAATAAATCTGAAACACCCATTCCCTCCTACACATAGAATGTCTGTATTTTCCCAGCCTCAGAAACAACGGTTTAACTGCTGGCACAAGTTACTATCCTTTACCATATCAGAAAAAGTTTTCTGCTCAGTCTTCAGGTTTACTCAGCACATTTTTCTTGAATAGCTTCTATTTCTGAGTCTCCTTTTCCCACAGAAGAGTACATTCCTTCCCATGTGCAGAGCAAGGGCCATGTGACCCACACAGAGGAACCACAGATGTTATGACTTACGGATGGTGGAGAAATTGAGAGAGAACCCACATCTCAAGTTGGTCATCCTGGGTTGTTTGAAAGACTCAGTAACCACCATTCATAAAAACAAACAAACAAACAAAACAAAAAAGAAAAAGAAAAAAAAAACCAAAACAGGTTCACACTGTACTTCTGCCCATGGAATCCACAAAAGAGCTGCCAAAGAGAAAGGAGTTTGGTAACAAATCATATCTGCTTTGCAGAGCACCTACCCTTATAACTTGGCATTTGGGGGAATCTATCTGAAATCAGTGTTTGATTGTTTTCTATCAACAGCATATTACGAAAGTGATTTTTATGGCCTGCCACATAACTTAAGTTTCAAATCAGACCTTTCTAAATAATACCCTACAAATTTTATGAATATCTTGCCAGGCATTTTCACATTGTACCCACAAATAGATAACTAGTTTTATTTAAAATTCAAATTTTAAATATAATTTCATAACTTTATTGTGCATGGTCCATGATCATAATATATAAAAACCCTGTGTCACAACGACCAGTAAGGACCAAGGCTCAAATAACAGGAAGTCAGTCCTGTAGTCAGCATTGGGTTGTCCTGCTGAGCCTCTTTGGTACCTTTTGATCAGCACTTGCTTCTCTCTTTTTCTCCCAGTCTGGCCAGCATCCAGCCTTCATTTCTCTCCAGGCCTCCACTTGGGCTGCTGATCAGCCCTGCCTTTCTGATCAGGCCCTGCTGATAGGTCCAGAGATGCTGACTGGCATATGAACTGACCAATCAGAACCAAATATGGGTGCTGTGAAGAACCATGGCTTCCTAGGAGGCAGAGCTTTTGATGCTGACTGGCATAGAAACCAACCAATCAGAACCAAATCTAGTCGAATATAAGGACCCAATCAATGGCTGCCTAGGAGGCAGAGATTTTGATGCCTGACATAGAAACTGACCAATCAGAACCAAATTGGTCAGCAGAGGAGGGTAGTGGGGGCAACCAGGTCAGCAGGGGAGGGCAGGTAGGGGCAATCAGGCAAGCAGGCAGAGGCTGTTAGGGGCAACCAGACCAGCAGGGGAGGGCAGTTAGGGGTGATAAGGCATGCAGGCAGGTGAGCAGTTAGGAGTCAGTGGTTCCAGCTTGTGAGACATCCCCCAAGAGGTCCCCAATTGGAGAGGGTACAGGCTAGGCTGAAGAAACGCCCCCTCCATGCATGAATTTGAGCACTTGGGCTTCTAGTGTATTATAAAATGGCAGTATGTATGAATACCTAGCATTTATTACCATTATATCTGAAAAGGTATTTGTTTATTACAAATAATTGATTACTGTTTATGACACTTTAATGACTATAAAAGCAAAGCATTCATATACTAAATATAAATAATTAGTGATGAGTAAAAACCACAACATTTCATTAATGTAAGTTTGAAAAACTTAAGTGCTGTGAACCTTCCTTGTGCATATCACAATGCATGGACATATTTAAGACACTTAAAATTCCTGGAGCAGAAGCTACTGGAGCCATAAACTGGTAAAAACACTTAGACAACAATTTTGATGAATTGCTAAAAGCTGAGAATATAAAATCAATATATAAAAATCCACTGCATTCCTATATACTGACAATGAAATTTGAAAAAATAGATGAAAATATTAACAAACCAATTTCTTTACAATTGCAATAGAAAGAATAAAATACCTAGGAATTAACTTAATAAAGGACGTGAAAAACCTATACACTGGAAACTACAAAGCATTATTTAAAAAGATGGAAAACAACACAATGCAATAGAAAGACATTTTGTGTTTATAGACTGGAAGAATCAACATAGTATCCAAACCAATATACAGATTTAATTCAATGCCCATTAAAAATCCCAATGTCGCCCCACCAGTGTGACTCTGTGGTTAAGTGTAGACCTATGAACCAATATAATAAAAGGCTAATCTGCAAATAGACTAAACAGTGGAACAACCGAACAACTGGTCTCTATGATGTACACTGACCACCAGAGGGTGCATGTGGAACATGGAGGGCGTTAGCAGCAGGTGACAGAGCATGGAACATGGTGCACATCAGCCACGGTAAGATGGTGGAGCAGGTGAGTGGGGGTGCCAGACCAAGGCGGGGAGCCAGTTGCTGTCATTGGGGTGAGCTTCTGGTGGTTACTGAAAATTCTTTGCTCCCATGCATCATGGTCCCACCTGGTGCTCGCACCCACTGCCAGTGCCTGGCACTGGCTCTGATCACTCAGTGCCATCAGTGGGTGCGAGTGGCAGCTGCCAGTCCTGATCACCCCTGAGGGCTTCTCCACCTCCCCTTGCTCCTGAGGGGTGATCAGGGCAGCAGCTGCTGCTTGCACATGCTGATGGCACTGGCCCCACTTGCACCCGCTGCTGGTGCTGGCCCCAATCACTTTGCGCCATCAGCATGTGGGAGCTTCAGTAGGAGCAGGGCTGCTGGCAGACAGGAGACGGGGATGTGGAGGGCGGGGCCAGGCAGGACATGAACGATGGGCCAAGACCCGTCCCTGTGCCCACAGCAGCCTCAAGGCCCACAGTTCCTTTCAAAGTATACGAATTCATGCACTGGGCCCCTAGCGTGTGTGTGTGTGTGTGTGTGTATGTGTTTAAGGTCTGATATACTCTTTTTTTTTTTTTTTTAATTCTTAATGTTTAAAGTATTGCATAAGTCTCTTTTCTCCCATTGACCTCTCCCCAGCCATCCCCACCCCAAAGCACATGCCCTTACCCCCTAACTGTCTGTGTCCACTGGTTATGCTCATATGCATGCAGATAAGTCCTTTGATTGATCTCTTATCCCCTCACCCTCCGCCTTCCCTCATAAGTTGGACAGTCTGTTAGATGCTTCTATGACCCTGGTTCTATTTTTGTTCATCAGTTTATGTTGTTCATTAATTGCTTGTAGTGAAATATATAAATTTGATTGCAAAACACAATAGTTGATGCTTTTGTTTAAATAGTGTGAGTGCCAAACATATAAACATTTATCACAATCACTTTTTTTTTTATTAGCGCCCAACATGGAATTTTAAAAATGATCATTATACACATTTGCTCCACATCTGTAGTCTTTCTGACTGCAACTTTACTACTGGGGGCAACAGTAAAATCACACTATCTCTCTACACTATAAGACAAATCAAGGCCTCTCTACTAAACATAATATTAAGGAACAAAATTGAAGGAAAATGGCAAAGGGGGCTGGGGCAGTCTGTAGAAGAAAAAATTGAGAATCCAGAGAGAAAATACCTAACATTTCAAATGGTTGAGGTATGCTGGGCTAGAAATACTCTGAGATAAATAAATCAATAGAATGTAATGATAAGATTCCACAAAAGGCCCAATCTGTCTGCAATCTATTCTATTTGTAACTGACCTGTTGCCAACCAAATGGTTGATTTAGTTGTTGTTGTTTAACCAAGGTTATAATTACTATTGTGTTTATTCAAGTTCAAAAATAAGTTAAATAATTATCCCAGAGAATTAGAGAGAGACCCAACCAATTAATTGGCAAAATGCCTCTTTACTACTTCTCAACACTATTAAATCTAAATTATATTTTTAATATCAAAGACTTACGTGTGTATTTGTGAATCACACAAATGTGTAATATGTGCCCAGTGTGGAAATCAGAATAATGGTCCCCCAAAATGCCAATGTCCTAATGCCAGGAACTGGTGAACATATTAGATTACATGGCAAAGGGGAATACAGTAGATAGAATCAAGCTTGCTATTCAACTTATCTTGTCTTTTCAAGATGGTGGTTTCATTCTTTGGATATATTTTAAGAAGTGAAACTACAATTTTATTTTTAATTTTTTTTTTGAGGATCTTCCATACTTTTTTGAGGACCTTCCATAGTGGCTGTAGTAATTTACAATTTTACCAAACTGCACAAAGTTCCCTATTCTTCACATCTATACCAGCATTTATCTCCAGCCTTTCAGTGATGGCCATTGTGACAGGCATGGGATTCTATCGCATTTTGAATTTAATTTTCATTTATCTAATGACTAGTGATGATGAGAATTCTTTTTTGTACTGTTGGCCTTTCAGATATCTTTTTGGGAAAAATGTCTATTCAAATCCTTTGCCCATTTCTAAATTGGGTTTTTTTTTTGCTTTTGCTGTTGAGTTGTGTGAGTTCTTTATAGGTTTTGGTATTTGCCCCTTATTAGGGATGTAGTTTGCAGATATTTTTCCATTCTGTAGTTTGTCTTTTCACTTGGTTGGCTTCTTCTATTGTATAGAAGCAGCTTTTTTAGTTTGATGTAGTCCCATTTGCTGATTTTTATTTGGTTGTTTGTATTTTAGGTGTATATCCAAAAGATGATTACTAACATGTTAAGGAGCTTTATTCCTAATTTCTCTTCCAGGAGTTTCATGGTTTTTGGTCTTATGTTTAAATCTTCTGATTATTGTAACATTATAGTATAGTTTGTGGCAAAATTAAAAATAGAATGATTCCACTCTAACTGCTTCTGCCTACTAGCCTGATCACCCCCTAACCACTCCCATGCCAGCCTGATTGATATCTAACTGCTCCCCTGCCAGCTTGTTTGCCCCAAACTTCCTTCCTCTTCCAGCCTGGTCACTCCTAATTGCCCTCCCATGCAGGGTTGGTTGCCTTCAACTGCCCTCCCTTACAGGCCTGGTGCCTCCCAACTGCCCTCCCTTACTTGGTCAATCATCCACAACTGCCCTCCCTTGCAGGCCTGGTCCCTCCTAACTGCCCTTCCCTGCTGGCCATCTTGTGTCCACATAGGGGCAGGATCTTTGACCACATGGGGACAGCCATATTGTGTGTTGGAGTGATGGTCAATCTTCATATTATTCTTTTATTAGATCAGATTGATATTCCATCTAAATCACATGATACATTTTATCAAAGTTTAAAAAACAGATAATGAGATTAATTTCCTATGATATTAGTACAACACAAAATAGAAATTTGCCAAAAAAAATGGATGTTTTACTTCTTCCTTGAGGTTAATTAAATAACCAAAATTATTAGCTATTATAGACTAGATAGGCATTTCAATTTTTTTTATTTTTTAACTAGAAGCCTGTTGCAGGAAGATTTCTACAATAGGGCTTTCTGCTGCAGTCTCCATTGCCCCACCTGCTTCCCTCCCTTCTCTGCCGCCTCGTTTGCTTGCTTCTCCACAGCTTCTTCCCTTCTGTAGCACTTGGCTTCTTTCTACACTGTCTTCAGTCTTCGCTGTGTTCCTAGATATGCAAATTATCTGCCATCTTGGTTGGGTTAATTTGCATGCTCTCTTTGATTGGCTAGTGGGTGTGGGTGGGCATAGCAAAGGTACGGTCAATTTGCATGTTTCTCTTTTATTAGATAGGATTGATCAGCTTTCCTTGTGGGCTTGAAAATATAATAGGAGGGATATTTAAGTCATATTGCCTCGCACAGAGATTTTTGCACAAACACAGAACTACTTATGGACCAACTTGGGAGAATTAACTTAGCCAGTTGTAATAAAAAAGAAAAATAGAAAAGATAAAAGTCTAGGATTTTGTGTGTAAGTGTGCCAGTATAATTCTGAGATTCTTAGTTCCTTTGTAGTTTTAGTGCCTATTGTAAATTATATTTTTATCTCTGCTGTTCCTTGATTTTCCCTTCCTGTATGTCAATTAGCAGCGGTACTTTTCTGAGCAGAGCACCATTCTAAAAAGTTTGCATCTAAATTTTTGGAGACCATGTCTCCTTGTCTTGATTTTACTTATTTCGTGGAAAATAGATCATAGACTCTATGATTCTTGGCCATTATCTACACTTACTCTTTTAAAATAAGTTTCTGTTCTTATAGACTTATAAATCCTGATGCAGCATTAGGAACCATGCATAAATTTTATCTTCCAATTCCCTGAAAATAGGAGACACACAACACATCCTATATTTAAATAACTCCAGAAAAGTTTTTACAGATTCAACAAGTTACCAGTTTATCTTGTTAACTCGGTTACCAACACCAAGCATTTCCCTATGTTTGATCTATGCGGTGTGAGAACTTGGCCTCTTGTTCTCTTTGATGGAAGAGGAAAACAGCTGGTAGCCATTATGTATATTACATACCTTCAAGCACTGCAAGACTATTATTAGGTTACCTTTCTTCTCTTCTCCAAGATAAGCAATTCCAATGTCTTTAACTCTTTCTTATAAGTTCCATTTCCCAACCCTCTCATCAGCATCCATAGTCCCTTCTGAATCTCCTCCAAACTTCAGAGTTCTCTTAAGATGTGGAGCCCCAAACTGAAAAGTGCTTTCTTATAAACATCTGGCCATTGCTGAGTAAGAGAAAGTATCATCTATTTATCCATCTGTGTGTTTAACGGTAAGTAATCATGGAAGGTCAACCACCATAGACCATAGATGCTGGGTATATTTTGGTGCTAAAGTAGCATGAACATCAAAAGGGAGAAGCATGTCTGTTTTTGCCTTAAGCTTTTGGCTTCAGTGAGACCACACCTAAAAGGGACTTTGAGGCACATCTAAAGCCAAATAACAGACAATGTCTGGTCTAAATCAAAGACAGAGACATCCTGCCAATTCAGAAACATTATCTGTGAAACCACTTGCTCTTACATGGTTAAATGTTGATTACCATATCCCACCTGTGTATGTGTGTGAAAGAGAGAGACACACAGACAGAGACACATTAGTTCTTCCTTACTCACAAATCTTCTGTGACATATCTTGAAACTTAAACTTTTTGTTGTTGTTAATCCTCATCCAAGGATACTTCTACTTCTTCTTCTTCTTCTTCTTCTTCTTCTTCTTCTTCTTCTTCTTCTTCTTCTTCTTCTTCTTCTTCTTCTTCTTCTTCTTCTTCTTCTTCGATCCTCCCCCTCCTCCTCCTCCTCCTCCTCCTCCTCCTCCTCTTCCTCCTCCTCCTCCTCCTCCTCCTCCTCCTCCTCCTCCTCCTCCTCCTCCTCCTCCTCCTCCTCCTTCTTCTTCTTCTTCTTCTTCTTCTTCTTCTTCTTCTTCTTCTTCTTCTTTTTGTTGGGGGGGAGATTAGAAGGCAGAGGGGAAGACAGAGAGAAACATTGATGTGCAAGAAACACATCAATTGCTTGCTTCCTGCATGAGCCCCAGTCAGGGCCCTGCAGGGAGGAGCCTGCAAACAAGGTATATGCCCTTGACTAGAATCAAACCCAGGACCCTTTGGTTCACAGCTGAGCAAACTGGCTAGGGCAGAGTTCGGCAAACTGTGGCTCTCAAGCCACAGGCAGCTTTTTGGCCCCTTGAGTGTGGCTCTTCCACAAAATACCATGGCCTGGACAAGTCTATTTTGAAAAAGTGGCATTAGAAGAAGTTTAAGTTTTAAATATTCGGCTCTCCAAAGAAATTTCAATCACTGTACTGTTGATATTTGGCTCTGTTGACTAATAAGTTTGCCTAGGGTTTAAAATGTAGGGTGTTTTGTGTGTGTGTGTGTGTGTGTGTGTGTGTGTGTGTGTGTGTGTTTTAATAAAACTTACTAGTTTTATTTGTTTGGTTTCATAAGTGTGCCTAAACTGTCTATACCTAGTAACATTTCCCATATTTTAAAGCAGGAAATTTTAAATTGTCCATTTATTCATTTTGTTTCTCTCTTCTATCTCCTTATTTTTTCTATTCTGTTTCCTTCCCTCTTATTTATTGTATGAAATACCTACTTACATTGCCTATGCATGGAGCAGAAAGAATTTGTGGAAACGTGTGGGTGAGGTGGGGTGGGGTGGAGGGGAAGAGACTTTAGGATAGAATGTCCTCACTGTTCACTTGAAGATAACAGAGAGAAATGATAAGTATCAGGTGTCCCTAACTTCCAAACTGTGACTGGAGAAGGCGGGAAATAAAGCTATCATGTGACCAAGAAGTTGTCACAGCCTCTCAGACTCAAACTTGCAACAGTTCAACATTTGAGAAGCTTTGAATTCTAAAGTGAGTTGTGAGTTGTATTTCATCAAAATTGAGGTTTAGAAGTAAAGCAGTTCACTCTTTTACATTCTGTCCACAGCCTGGGGGAGAAAAATCTACTCTCCACTTCCAAAGGAAGCTCTATTTATTAGTGTGGCTGAGCTGAGAAGTAAGTGCAAGAGTCAGAAGGATAAAGAGACTCATCTCAGCTCTGACAAACCACCAGCAGGCCGGTCTGTGCACAGCCAGCCTGCCTGGCAAATAGGTGTTTGAAAATATTAGATCTGAGTGCAGGAAGCCTGCCGGCGGGTGTCGGTAGTGTTATCAGACAGAAATCTCTGTGTACCAGGGCTCCGTGGCCAATGTCTTCTCATCCCAGGCTTCGCACGGACTTATGTCAACGTATGACTCAGAAGAGGTGGAAAGAGAAAAACAAGCACAAAGAAGGCAAAGCTGGGAGAAAAGAGCAAATAAAATCATAAGCCAAAGTAAGCCAGCATGACGCTGAGGAGCATTGCTAATACTTTTCTTCCTGTTTTGTTTGTTTGTTTGTTTGTTTTCTTCATCTGTCCAAGGTAAAAGGGAAAGATGAATCGATGAATCTGGGTCTTCTCATGACTCCAGCTTTCTCCTCGTCTCAGGGGAACAAGGAGATGATCAGGAAATGTAGAAGCTTTAAAAGGAGAAATAACATTGCCCTTCAATCCAAACCATTGCTGGAGAGCACCTGTTATTTTGATTCCAGTCCCTCAGTTCCAACGGAGATTTGTGTTGGGTTTCCTGAACAGTTTATAAGGACAGCCCACTCATTGTTATCAGGAAGTGATGCTGGAAAGCAAGCCAAACCCTGTCTTTGGGAGTAAAATACTGGACCTTGGTCTCCAGTATGACAGCCTCACTGAGAAACACCAACCTCAAATAGTAGGTGCTGGTACTTTCCCCAAATACCTGGCTAACATAGTCTCAAGGTGCACTCATTTACAATGAACAGGAACATATCTGTGTTATTTGAAAATGCTTTCATGAAATACACAGTCTTTTATTTATCTTGCTGCATGGTCAGAATTATCACCATCAGGAAATGCTGACTCAGGTAAAAATAATCAATTTTTTTTGCCAGAATACTAAAGCAATTATGTTTCAGTAAAAGTGGTTATTATTTTTTCCCTTTTAAATACTGGTGCAAAATAAAAGCTATGAACCTGTGAGTCATGGACTGAACCTAAAGTGAGTTTTTTGCATAGCACATCCCTTACTGCATGTCCTCAACGAAGCCACCAGAATACCTATGGAGTGAATAAATCTCTGAGTCAGTCTCCTGGAAAACAGAGGGTGTGGTGAAAGAAAAACAACAAAAAAACAACTAGAGAATTTGACCTATTTTAGCAGATGACTTAGAAAACCCAGGTTCTCTGCCTTCATATAATATGAAGTGGTTGATCAAATAATCCCAAACACCTATTTTACCAAGAGAATGAGGCCAGCAATCTGGGAGACAATATCTGAATACGGTGCTGAAGAATAAATTGGAAGCCTGCCATTCAGATAGAAGGGCAGAGGACATTACAGATGGAGAACCATATATGCAATGCATGGAGGCATAAATCATAGGCCACATGTTACAAAACACACACACATGTACACACATACACACAAAAAGCCCATCTGTTTGCAGAACATGGGATGACAGCACAGAAGCAAAGACTGAAAAGAAGCTGTTGCTTGTGAAGGGCTATGCGCTCCAGGCTAACGAGGCAGCAATTTATCCTGTAACTAATAGAAAAGAGACATGTTCGCAACTGCGTTGATTTTTAAGACTTCCAAATAACTTTATAGCATGCAAAAGCCACTTTATTTTTAAAAATATATTTGTAATGATTTCCAAGAAGAAGGGAAGGGAAAGATAGGAACATTAAGGATGACAGAGAATCATCTATAGGCTGCCTCCTGCAGTTCTCCCCCCACCCCCCAACTGGGGATGGAGCCAACAACCTGGGCCTGTGCCCTGACCAGGAATCAAACCCTGACCTCCTGGTTCACAGGCTCACGCTCATCCACTGAGCAACACCTGCCAGGCCACAAAAGCCACTTTATAGACAATATTATTTTTTATTCTGCAAACAATTCCATGAGGTCAATTCTATTATTCATATTTACCAGACGTGTCAAAATTGAAGTCAGTATTAGGTCACCTACATGGAAGAACTAGCATTTACACCTGGGGTTTTCTGGCTTCAAATCCATGATCTTTTCACTGTACTACATTGTCTTCTGTGCTATGGCACAGTGGAGGATAAATTAGAAAGGAAACCCAGAAAAGGCAATAAGACATATTAAGAGGCTATTACATTGTCTGGGAAGAAAAAATGAGATTCTTAATTAATTACCTCCAAGATAAAGTAGGGTTCAAAAATACCAAGACCAGAGGAAAGAGATTTTTCAAGAAAAGAAGACTTGATTTAGCATGGCACATCACTGATGGCCTTCTCAAGACACTTCCAGTAGAGAGGTGGAAGATGACAGCTGAGTGAGCCTTGGCAGCCAGATTGCAGTGGCTTGCAGAGTAAACAGGAACTGATGTTATAGAAATGGTTTAAAAGTATGGTTGAGACCCTTCCATAACATTTTTTCCAGACCTTTTTACCACACTGCTACGAACACTCTTCATCATTCTTTAAGATTATATTAATCAGCCGAAACCAGTTTGGCTCAATGGATAGAGCGTCGGCTTGGGGACTGAAGGGTCCCGGGTTCGATTCCGGTCAAGGGCATGTACCTTGGTTGCGGGCACATCCCCAGTAGGGGGTGTGCAAGAGGCAGCTGATGGATGACTCTCTCTCATCGATGTTTCTAACTATCTCTCTCCCTTCCTCTCTGTACAAAATCAATAAAATATATATTTTTTTAAAAGATTATATTAATCAAATAATTGATATTACCAGAAGCTGTATTGTAGTTACAGAAACATTTTCATTTGTCATCAAAATACACTTGAGGGGAGAAACTGTCTCAGGACTTTAGAAATCAATTTCAATTTCCAAGATACTCAAAACTGTGGAAAGTCTTAGTTTCAAAAAGACGGTAACAGATTCCTCATGACATTTCCGGAAAATATCACCAAAGAGTATGCCTGTGTCATTCTATCTAGATTCAGACACTGTAGTAATTTACTCCAAAATTAAAAATAAACCATTTTTAACTAATGTCACCCCAATAATTTTAATTTAAAAAAGAAAACTTTTAATTTAAATACAGAGGAGATATTTGGGGTTCTAAGTCAACTAAGGTACTATTGAATAAATTGTGTGTACTATGAACTAATCTAACTATACAGCTACTAATTTTTTTAATGACACCCTTTTTAAAAATATATTTATTTATTTATTTCAGAGAGAAAGGGAGAGGGAGAAAAAGAGATATAAATATCAATGATGAGAAAGAGTCATTGATTGGCTGCCTCTTGCACGCCCCCTAATTGGGATCAAGCCTGCAATCTAGGCATGTGCCTTGATCAGAATTGAACCTGTGACTCATCAGTTCATAGGCTGATGTTCCATCCACGGAGCCAAACCAGCTAGGGCCAGTTACTAATTCTTTTTTAAAAAAAAAAAAAAAAAAATATATATATATATATATATATATATATATATATATATATATATATATATTACTAATTTTTTACAGAGAGGAAGGGAGAAGGATAGAGAGTTAGAAACATGGATGAGAGAAAAACATCAATCAACTGCCTCCTGCACACCCCCTACTAGGGATGTGCCCACAACCAAGTACATGGCTTTGATTGGAATCAAACTTGGGACCCTTGAGTCTGCAGGCCGACGTTCTATCCACTGAGCCAAACCGGTTAGGGCCAGTTACTAATTCTTTATGTTAAACTCTGTAGAGACTCTGACAAGACTCTAAAGAAAGACCTAAAGAAGTTTCCATATGTAGTGTTTGTACTTAATAAACCCCTCACTATCCTTACAGAGAGGTTAAGGTCTTTGAAAAAACACTGGCCTTGTCTATGCTTCATAGTAGCTGATCATTAATGGCATGACTGTAGATGCCCAAACAATTAATAATCCAAAAATAGTTTCAGTAATATCATTTAGAATTTGTTACTCTTTAAATCTTTGAAATTTCTAGCATTCTAGAATGTTCTTTCAGACATCTTACAAAGATTCTACATGTGTGTCAGTCAGGGTTCAGTCAGAACACAGAAATTGTTCTAAACATTTCCAACAGAGGCGTTTAAAACAGGACATTTTCTACACTGGTAATGGAAGATTTGAAAAGGCAAGCTGAGGATGATGAGAAAACCAGAGACCAGCGAAAGTACAAGCTACTACTACTAGCAGGAGGGAGGGAGAAATCAGTGTTATGGAATTTCCAAAGCCAAGGCCCCATGCCACATAGATCCATGGCGGATAACTCAGTTGGAGCAACAGAGGAGAAACACACCCTGTTAGAGATATTGCTCAGAACAGTAAAAGAGAAGGTGGAATTACTTTTTCTCTCCCTTCTTCCTGTTCTCCAGTCTCTCATCTGTATCTTTTATTGACCAAACCCATTCAAATGCCAGATGCAAAAAACCCTGGAAAATGGAGCTCCCTCCAATATAGAGAAGAGCAAGAAATGAATCTGAGAGCAAAACAAAGGACTAGCAAAAGTTGCTAATACTGCCCTAGCTAGTTTGGCTCAGTGGATAGAGCATTGGCCTATGGACTGAAGGGTCCTGGGCACCTACCTGGGTTGCAGGCTTGATCCCCAGTAGGGGGAATGTAGGAGGCAGCCAATCAATGATTCTCTTTCGTCATTGATGTTTCTCTCTCTCTCTCTCTCTCTCTCTCTCTCTCCCTTCCTCTCTGAGATAATTTTTTTTTTAAAAAGTCTTTTATACTTAATTATGTTAATCATGGACTAAAAAAAAAAAAGGCTGAATTCACAGAAAACTCATAAAGAGAAGAATAATCTTAGCTTCACAAACAATTTCTCATAACTGCTGATAATAATGAAACACTAATGTCTTTCCAAGGAAAGAAAAAATGCTGATAATCTCCTAAAAAGAGGACATAATGGGCATTCAAATAACGAGAACAGTTTTGGAATGAAGACTTCCACTGGCACCTTCTTGGATTGTTCTATCCCTGCTCTCAGCATTCAGCCAACTAAGATAAGTATGTGCAATGCGGAGATGATCTAAGCTAAGCAAGGCTACACTTTCCTGGGACCACACTTTTATTGTGTTTCTTCTTCAGAAGCCTGCCATTGCAGGCTTTATTGAAGATATTATTCCGCTGAGCTGGTCTCAGCACAATGTTACTTCCGAGGATGTTGTATCCACTTCCCAACCAGAATCAGTTTCTTATGTGGAGAATAAACCACAGTTTTCTACCAAAGATACTTCAGCTAATGGTGAGGGAGCTGCACACAGTGAAAAATAAATAGTAGTGGCTGGTCCTGAGATGTGCATCAAAGAATACCACCTGTAGCATGAGTTCTTTCAGGAATCAAGAATCTTCCACAGCTCAAGTTTCACCAGTACAATACGAACCTCACCTGAAACTCTTATTGCAGGCTTTTTTTTTTTCTTTTTTTCTTTTTTTTAATATATTTTATTGATTTTTTACAGAGAGGAAGAGAGAGGGATAGAGAGTTAGAAACATCAATGAAAGAATCATCGATAAGCTGCCTCTTGCACACCCCCTACTGGGGATGTGCCTGCAACCAAGGTACATGCCCTTGATCGGAATCGAACCCGGGACCCTTCAGTCCGCAGGCCAATGTTCTATCCACTGAGCCAAACTGGTTTCGGCTTATTGCAGGCTTTTGTTGTTAACTATCTTTATCACTGTCTATGCATTGAAGCCACAGATCCTATGGTCATGATGTTTTCTCTCTTTCTGTAACAGGTCATGAAAAGAATATGTGTAATGTTTTTTATTCCTAAATTTATTTTTTTTAATCTTTATTGTTGAGATTATTACAGATGTCCCTCTTACTCCTCCCACCACTGTCCCCTATACCAGGTTCCCACCCCATTCCAGACCTTCGCCACCCTTTTGTCTGTGTCCATAGGTAATGCATATATGCATAGATCTTTGTTCAATCTCTTTCTGACTCCTAGCCCCCTTCCCTCTGAGAATCATCAGTTTGTTCCATTTCCGTGCCTCTGATTCTATTTTATTAACCAGTTTATTCTGTCCATTAGATTTCTTATTCATTTATTTTGATTTTTAGATTCCATTGTTGATAGGTATGTAATGTTGCCCTTTTGTTGTTCATATTTTTTATCTCTACATTTTTCTTATTCTTCCTCTTCCTAAAGAGTAACCTTCAAAGTTTCATATAATGAATGTTGGTATGCTTGAAGTTATCCCAGAGGCTCCTTATATACTATCTTTATATTTTTGGATTCTCTTTTCTTTTTGCTCTTCTGGTTGGGTGTTTTTGCTTCCTCATATTTCAAATTGTTGACTTGATGCTCATAATCCTCTATTGTTGAATTCAGGTATATTATTCTTTATTTCAGTCAGTGTATGCTTAATTTCTAACAGGTCCTTTTCCATTTCTTTTGGAGGTTTCTAGAAAATCCTTGAGTACCCTTATAACCATGGTTTTGAACTCCATATCGAGTAGTTTGCTTTCTTCTATTTCTTTCATTTGTGACATGTTTCTTTGTCTCCACATTTTGGCTGATTCCCTGTATTTGTTTCTATGTTTTGGGTAGAACTGCTACGGCTCCTGGTAGAGTGGCCTTGTGTAGTAGGTGTTCTATAAGGCCCAGTGTCTCAGCCTCCCCAGTCACCTGAGCTGGGAGTTCTAGGGGCACCCATTTGTGAGCTGTGAGCACAGTCTTGTTGTAGTTGAGACTTGATTGCTTTTAATGTCACTGGGAGAATTGACCTCCAGGCCAATTGGCTGTGGGGGCCAGCTGAGACTACAGTGGGAGAGCTGCTGTGCAGGAGACACCCCTATGGAGCAGGACTTGCTTCAGTGGGGCTTTGGTGCTCACTGAGCCTGCCCCTTGAGTGTGTCACATATGGATGTGTAGAGTTGTAATCTGGTATGGTCTGGCACTGACCACTGGGTACACTGGCTTTGGGCCTCCAGGGAGGTGGAAAGTCAGCCACTGCCTGGAGCCACCAGCAGGAGCTGCAGAGAGATCTGCAGATTCCTCCTCTTGGTATCGGATTTGTAAGTGACCAAATGATGCCCAGCTGTGAAGCAAGGCAGGCTGGTGCTGGTGCCAGGTCTTAGGCCTTTTATTGATAGGTTTGGGACTTCTGGACCCAGCTGCAGCTTGTTTGAGTGGTTTTATCCTGGGTAAGGACAGGCCATTCATATGCAAAAGCTGCTGCACACAGTTTTGGTTTTAAATTGGATGAGGCAGAGTTTTAGGGAATCATCAGGGTGGAGCAAACAGAAATGGCTGCCAGAAAGTCCAACAAAGAAACAATGATCTCTGAGAGCACCTCTGTCTGGGATAAAGCTGCCCCGGAATTCTTGCCCCAGGCCAGACAATCCAGTTCGTCCTCATATGTGTCTGTGTCCCCCAAAGCCTTGCCCCAGTGCTGGAGTTCAGAGGAAGCAGGACCTTGTAAGTTCAGTTCATACTTAGTTCAGTTTGTGGTTCAGGCCTTTTAAGAGAAGCAGCTGGGTCTCCAACAGCCTCTGTGTCACTGAGCCCCAGTCCACACTGGTTTTTACAGCCCATAGTTCTTACTACCTATAGGGACTTTTTTTCCCAGCTCTGGGAGCCTGAGCTGGGGCTCTAGTGTGGGACCCCTTGCTCCTCTGGCGGCCTCCACAGAAACGGTCTCCATCCCAATTAAAAAAGCAGCCCATGTAGGTGCCAGCCGAACCAGCCCAATTCACGCCTCCACACCTCCTACCAGTCTCAGTGTGCTTTCTTCTTACTTCTCTGGTTGTAGGACTCCCATTCAGCCAACTTTCCGGAGGTTCTAGATGATGGTTGTTCTGTATTTTAGTTGTAATTTTGATGTGGTTGTGGGAGGCAACAAGTACATGTGTTTTCCAATGCCATCAATCTTCTATTGGGTCGGCAACTAAGTAATTGCGGGTTTCACACATATGGCTTCAGTTGAATTTTTAGGTTTGCAGACGTAGTACAAATGTAAAACACATTTTGTTATTTGATAGTTGGCTATTCAGCTGTTAATCAGTAAAAAAAAGTTTTTTGATCTGTTTTGTAGTTTTCGTTTGGCGTTCGTTGAAAAATGGAAAATCAAAAGGAACATTTTTGTCATATTTTGCTTTTTTATTTCCACAAAGGAAAAAACGCATCGCAAGCTCATAAAAAGTTATGTGCTGTTTATGGTGACGAAGCCTTAAAAGAACGGCAGTGTCAAAATTGGTTTGCCAAATTTCGTTCTGGTGATTTTTCACTCAAAGATGAAAAATGCTCTGGTCGTCCAGTTGAAGTTGATGACGCCCTAATCAAAGCAATAATCAATTCGGACTGTCACAGTACAACATGTGAGATTGCAGAGAAGCTTCGTGTATCACATACATGCATTGAAAATCACTTAAAACAACTTGGCTATGTTCAAAAACTCAATACATGGGTTCCTCACGAACTGAAAGAATCACAGTTAACGCAACGCATTAGCAGCTGCGATTTGCTAAAGAAACGTAATGAAAATGATCCATTTTTAAAACGACTGATAACTGGCAATGAAAAATGGGTTGTTTACAACAATATCAAGCGGAAAAGATCGTGGAGCAGGCCAGGTGAACCAACTCAAACAACATCAAAAGCTGATATTCATCAAAAGAAGGTTTTGTTATCAGTTTGGTGGGATTACAAAGGAATTGTCTACTTTGAACTCTTACCACCCAACTGAACGATCAATTCTGATGTCTACATTGAACAACTAATGAAATTAAACAATGCAGTTGAAGAAAAGCGGCCCGAATTGACAAATCGAAAAGGTGTTGTATTCCATCATGACAATGCAAGGCCACACACATCTTTGGTCACTCGGCAAAAATTAATGGAGCTTGGTTAGGATGTTTTGCCACATCCACCATATAGTCCTGACCTTGCACCATCTGATTACTTTTTGTTTCGATCTTTACAAAACTCCTTGAATGGTAAAAATTTCAATAATGATGATGATGTCAAATCGTACCTGATTCAGTTTTTTGCTAATAAAAACCAGAAGTTTTTTGAACGTGGGATTATGATGCTGCCTGAAAGATGGCAAAAGGTCATTGATCAAAATGGGCAATACATTACAGAATAAAGTTATTTAGTTCCATGAAAAAATTGTCTTTGATTTTCTTTTAAAAACCCGCAATGACTTAGTTGCCGACCCATAATCTCCCGATAAAGTGTCATCTTGGTGTCCAGAGCTGACTGTCCCAGCAGAATGCTGGGCAGATTGGGACACTTCCAGAAAAAGTGTTGATGTTAAACAATGTGCTTGAAGCATAGCTTCTGCCTGAACAAATTGGATGATTAACTGCCCAGCACTCTTGAATACTTCATAATACTGAAAAAAGAGGAAATCTTGAGTCATTTAAGATGAATGTCTTAAATGGTTCACTCACAAATGAACAGTATTAGTTAACACTTACTGAGCACTTGCTGTGTAGCACGCATGGGTATGCATTGCACACCTCCTAACTCCTTTAAACTTTACAACAACTCTATCACTTTCATTTTAGAAAGGAGGGAACTAAGACAAAGAAAGAATAATTTTCTAATGCTGGAAAATTAGAAATTGCCCTAAGATCACACAACCAGTTTTAGGACAGAATTGGAACCCAGTTAGATTGCCTCCAGAGTCCACATTATTAAATATTCTCCACCTTTTTCTTTTAGATGGTCATTACATTTTCTTGGCCACTTTTCTGTTGCACTTTCAGAGAATATTTACATGAAAGCTTTGGCTTAACCCATTGTACACCATAAGCATCTGTAGCTGCAAGTGGCAGGCCTTACCCACATTAAAAAAAAAAAATGCTTTCCCTAAGTGGCAGCCCTGACCAATTTTAAAATAATTTTTCATGAGAATTTCCAGGTGAAAATATTCAAGAACACCGAATTGTGATTGATATATTTATTTCTATAATATCCATTGAAAATTGATTTTTTAAATTAAATTCAAAATATCGTGACATGTGGAGATGGTTTCTGTTTTGGATGCATGGCAGTTAACTGGTTAAAGCTTTGCCTAGTGCACTGCAATTGATTTAAATGTTATAGTGGTAGATTACATTGCTACATATAAGCCCTTTCTATTTTATAAGGATTATGTTTGCTCAATACTCCATATGGATTTCTCAGGACCACATCAATGTAAGAACTATGTTATTGACATAGAATCCTTAAAACACCTGGATATTGGCTTTCAGCCATACCACCTAGTTGTAGATTGCTGTAAACAATTTGCCTTAATCATGTGTAAGGATTTTGCAAACTAGAATTGTATCCAACCTGTCAAAACTGGAGAAAACCAGGCTGAAATGGTTGTGTTGACCTCTAAATTAACTGAAGTGTGTATCTGAGAAGTTGGCCAACGCAGCTTGACAGATTTCTCCAGCTCATTCTGTGACTCTTAGGCAAACCACAAGAGCCATCCTATTGAGTTACAAATGGGGAAATAACTTTAAACATGTCACAACCATATGTTTCCAGACTTCCTAGGGATTTGCTCATTAAGTAAGAACATAACTTACTTATTATGTCTGTCCTTACTGCTTACTCACCTTGCACCCCCCCCCCCAATTTTTGTTTGTTTGTTAGAATTTCAAGAGTTAGATCAAGGTAAGATCTGGATCATTTTTGTTTCAGAGTAGGTACACAGGGGTGGCATCATCATGGTGCTAGCTGTGAGAGTGCTCCTTCAAGAGCAGAACTTAATGGAAGCATTTTACTGCAAGCCAATCTTTTTTTTTTTTTCTTTTTTTTTTTTTCTAGTTCTATGGACTCACAAAAACCATAAAGCAGCAATGTCTGGCCACTTCCTGTCCTGAAGTGGTCTCATTTGTTTGTCTTCTCTAGGCAATCACAAAAGGGGGAATTCTATAGTCAATAGGAGGGGAGATGCATTAAATATGCCAGGCACTGTTATGGTTCAGCATTCGATTTGTGAGGTGCAATGGAACTCAAATTATTTGAGCAATGTCATTGTTACAGTGTCAAAGAAGTAGCTTGTTGAACGCTGTTCGTTATCTATGGCTCCATATTAAATTATTCCAAAATTTAGAGACTTACAACAATGCCAAGATGTATTTTGCTCACAAATCTGTAAGGTAGGCAGAGCTCAAGGAGGACAGCCATTTCTGTTCCAATGGACCTCAGCCAGAGTGGCTCAAAGGCTAGGGGCTGAAATCATCTAAAGACTCACTCATTTACATAGTGATGGCTGATGCCAGCCTAGCTATTAGAAGGAGCTTTTAGCCAGAACAACTGTATGTGTCCTTATGTGATCTGGCCTTTCTCAGAACATGCTTGCTGATTCCAGAGGGGCAAGTACTCTGAGCAAGAAAGGGGAGCCAGGCAGAACTTGGATTTCCTTCTATGTCCTAGCCTTGAAAGTTGTGCAATGTCATGTCCATCACATTCTATTAGTTGAGGCAATTAGAAAGATCTATCCAGCCAAAACCGGTTTGGCTCAGTGGATAGAGCATCGGCCTGCTGACTGAAAGGTCCTGGGTTCGATTCCGGTCAAGGGCATGTACCTTGGTTGCGGGCACATCCCCAGTAGGGGGTGTGCAAGAGGCAGCTGATCGATGACTCTCTCTTCGATGTTTCTAACTCTCTATCCCTCTTCCTTCCTCTTTGTAAAAAATCAATAAAATATATATTTTTAAAAAAAGAAAAGAAAGAAAGATCTACCCAGGTTCTGGGGAAGGAAAGAGACACCACCCTACCCCAAATGGAGGCATGTCGATAAGATAATGTAAGAGCATGTGGGGTGGAATATTTGTTGGTGCAGAAATGTATGCAAAAGGCCCTCAGCCACAAAGGCCTACTATTTCTTTGGACATTTTTGCTCAGCCCCAACAGAGCAATGCCACTCTTGGAGGCTTGACTTACAGCCTCCGTTTCTTTGAGGTTGCCCAGGAAAGAGTTGGTTTTTTCACTGCTTTCTGGATGCAAAAAGATTAAGTCTTATTCTCTTACTCTAAAATTGACAAAGTTCCATATAAAGACTATACTATAGTCAGTATCTTTTTAATGTCTGTGATCCTCAGAAAAATGTTTGCAATAAACCTAAGGGGGAAATACAAAAAGTATATGGACTAAATTTTAATATTTATGATTAGCTTTATTATATCATGTAAATTATATTACAAAACATTATTGCTTTCTTGTTTGAAAATACTGGTATTAGTATTTTTTTTTTCAAATTCTTGGATTGTTACAAAATCAAGTTAATGAGTATAATGTGTTTGCAGTGCGCTAAAAAAAACACCTATGCAATCAGAGAATAATCATTTTATCTTTGAAACTGTAGGTAACAAATCACAAATTCGCAATCAGCATTTGTCAGCAATCCATATGACAGATGGTTTGGTGAAATTCAGTGAATTGACAACATATTCCCAAAGAGGAGAAGCACTATAACAATATTTCAAATCCATATTGTGAGTTTATTTGAAGATGATCATGAAACATTCATACTTTTTGTGAACATTTTGCCTTAATCTAGATATTGCTAATTGTGCTATATCACATTCTATCAAATATGCCAAGTTAAGGAGAAAAAATTGTGGGATATCTTTAAAAAACAAGATCTCTGTGACCAACACAATGGTAAATGCAGCTGAAGAAAGATTATCCTACCTTTAATTCAGAGACTATTACTTAGTAGAAGAAAAAAAATGATCAAAGAAAGAGAATTGTTGACCTAACATCTAATCAGTGTCTTAGAAAACATGCAGAAAGACAAAAACATATTGGGTTTATGGCCAAAATTCTGCATAACTGCTGACAATAGTAAAATTCTATTGTGTTTTTTAAGTTGGTGATTTTGTAAGGAATGAAATGAAAAGCAAAAAAAAAAAAAAAAAAAAAAAAAAAGGAAAGAAAAATGTGCTGCATTTGTTTTAAAGGGCAAAAATGCTGACCTAGTGTTGTTTTAAGGGAGTATGCTCTGAACATTTCTTGACAAGAACCAAAGGGTTTCTTTTCTTATGGAGGCTATTTTGTTTGTGTTTTGTTTTGTGTGTGTATTTTGTTTTGTTTTTTTATGTGTGTGTGTTTGTTTTTTTATTTTGTTTTGTTTTTGGTCTTTGCAATATCTATACTTTTAAAAATCCCTAGTAACTGAATTTTAAAGACTATTGGTCAAACTTGGTAGATCTGAGGCAAATAATTTATGAAAGTGTGGTTTTTTTTAAAAAAAAAAAAAAAAGCCAAACAAACCTTGAATAAGACTATCTTTAAAATGAGAAGCTATGAGTTGAAATGCTTGGAAATTTTTTAAAAATTACTTTCGGCAAAGCCAAAATTGTTAGTGAGTCAAGATAATTTTCACAAATCGGTGTCTGAATTTGCAAGATGGTGTGAAAGAATAAACAACCGAGGGGCCAATTATTACAGGTTAATGAGAAATATTCGATAAATAGCACAACTGGACTATCCATCACCCACCCACATACTTGCACACATTTGTAATGACAGTTATGTCAATATATACATCTAAGTCACTTTTATTCTTTTGCACTTACACTTGGTGTATGGAGAAGCAAAACGATGAGAAGGAAAAGAAGGAGAACTGGAAGCTACAATATAATAACTTTAGGACTCCATGTCATGTCTTAAATATTATTTTAATCTCACATTTACCCTCCCCCCTGGGACTGAACAAGTATTTTAGAAAACCTTCTACCTATGACAATAGTGCTAGTAAACTAAGAAAGAAAATAAACTATTCAACTCCAAATGAGTTAATGCTTTCCTCATCCTCTCTATCATAGACAAGGCTTCAGATGGAGAGAGGAGTTGTGCAGGCTCTAAATTTTGGGTTGAAAATAGTGCATTGTATTGGAGACAATGGAGTACAAATGTAAAGTGCCCCTAACTTATAACAGATTTTTATTAGTTGTTACAACTGTATTCAATCAACTGTACCCAAGCAACTGAACTAAACTATTCCTAAGCAAAAGCCAAAAAAATGACAGGCCCATGAAAAAATAATTTTGGATGCAGGAAACATTTGCCTTGGTATCACACTCAAGTTACTTGAAAATTTTGTGCATGGGAACAGATACAGGATACACACACACACACATACACACACACACACACACACTCCTATAGCCGGCAAACTAATTGGTACTGTAGCTATACAGTTCATAATTAAGTGAGAGAGGGTGGGGATGATATCATTGTCAGGCTCAGACAGATGAGTAATTGGGATGCCAGCTGTACGCCAACAACCTATAATTGATAAAGCACTAAAATTAGGTTCCAAGTTAAGTAGAAAATAGGTTATATTTGTAGAGTCATTGTTTCTATAACCACTAACAAACAAAGGAATAGAATATAGCATTCAGAGATCCTAAATATTATAATCTGTACCTTGCATAGGAAAGAATCACTGTTTTTATCTCTTTTTTTAAAATTGATTTTAGAGAGAGGGAGGGAATGAAAAACATGGGTGTGAGAGAGAAACATCAATTGGTTGCCTCCCGCACCTACCCCAACTAGGGTTTGAATTTATAATCTAAGCATGTATCCTAACTGGGAATCAAACTCACAGCCTTTTGGTGTACAAGACAATGCTTCAACCCACTGAGCCACTTGGGCCCCGGGCATCATGGTTTCAAAGTTCCAAGTCTGAGGTCCACTACTTTTATAATTACAATGCTAACATCTTTACCTAAAACAAATGTATAAATTAGTTAACAGTTCCCAGGAAATAGTGTTGTATGGATTTGTGGGGTTTGTTTATTTATTGTTTCATCTTTGCCTAGCTTAGCAGATATTTCTTTTCTTAACCAATAAATGTGACTGGAAAGACCAAGGTCAAGACCGTGAAAGATGATGAGAACGTTGTGCGTGTGTGTGCGTGTGTGTGTGTGTGTGTGTGTGTGCGTGTGTGTGTGTGTGTGTGTGTTTTAAGCCTTTGCTTTCATTCCTGGGATAGAGAAAAGTGACTGTACCTTGAGATCAGCCCTTCAACAAGTTTAGAATTTTGACCTTAATCTCTTATCATCACTGTCTCACAAGAAGATCTTTTCTCAGAAAAAAAAAATCCCTTCCTTTTGATAGGGTTATCTGTTCTCATTTATCTATTCTGTTATTTATCTCTTTTTACCCATCCTTACAAAAGCAAGTAGACATTTCATCTATTTTTGTGAGTTGAAATGCTCTCATCAGAAATTGCTATTCAAATCACTGATTTTTTAAAATATATATTTTACAGCCTTTCTCAGATTGGTGGCCATCCGCTTGTGGAGAGAACTCCAAGCCAAAAGCTATTATACCCGAGAGCTCATTCAGTTTGGGAGAATTCGTTTTCTACTTTGCTGTGGCAGCCAGCTGGCTGGAACAGGGTTTCCCTTTTCTCACTGGCACAGCTGCCCCCATGAGGAACCATGTAAGGGAGCCTTGGGTTTTTGCCTGGGAATGGCCATCTCCAATAATGTAAGAGTGATACCAGAGGCTGTGCTCTGTGTGAGCTATTGCCATTAACACAGATATTTGTACCTCAAAGACCCCCAAAAGCACCCTCTTGCCTCCAGCTCCTATCTATCCTGCTGAGCTAAGCATTCTTCCACCTACTTGTACTTCCAGCTCCTTCTTATTTGGTAAACCAACCATTGTTTGTGTGGCCCAACATTCATGCCCATCTGTTTGCATAATATCACTGACAAATTTCATGCCATTTGAACATATGAATGGTACCCTTACATGGCCTTAGAAATGATCCAGTTTCTTTTGAATTTTTATGAGAATTGGGAAAAGGAGGATCCAAAATACCATCTTGAAGCAGAAGCAATGTATTCTTTTCTGTGAAAAGGGCTTAAATCATATGCTTTACACACTAAAAAATTATTTTCTGAAAAATAAAGATTTCTTACCAAAGACATGTTTTTGTTTCTGTTTAGTTTTCTTCTACATTTTCCTCCTTATCTTTGAAAAGTTATTATATACTGACAAGATCTGACACTTGGTTCTCTGAAAGCTGGATGGAAGATACTCACCAGACTTAAAGCTTATGGTGATCAGACTGTACTGTGGTCTTTGTACCTCTAGCACCTCTCATAAAATAGGTGTTTAATAAATATTTTTAAATTAATGGAAGAAATGGCTGTGGAGACAACTGCTTCTTTATCACTGGGCAACATGAAGACTTAACGACAATGCCAAGGAATCTTGGAGCCAAATGACCACACAGAGTGCAGCATATATCCTTGCCTAAGGTGAGAGGAAAAGCAATATTCTTCAATTGTCTGAGCAGGAAGTAGAATTCCATAAACTTGACAGGGAATTCGGGGTCATAATGGTAAAATTCATCATGGCAGATTTCATAAAAACTAGGACATAGCACATTTTGTCACATCCCTCTACTTGAAATGCAGGAAAGACTATGGAACATTTCTTAGGAGGGGGAAAAGAACTATTCTAAGATGATTTACTTTCCCTGAATCTATGAGAAACATATTTTGGAATTCTCACTAGAACATTTGACGTCCTTAGATTTGAAGCTTCATGATTTCAGGAAATTGGTATTTGGCCAGGAATTTAAAGATTGTTTTCTTTATTAAGTAAGAACATAATTTCTGAATTTACTAATGCTTTTGGAACATGAGTATTTTTTAAACAAATCTAAAATGTGAAAAACATTTTTCTATTTCAAAATATTTGAAATGTGGGGGTACTTTGTAAGTGAAACTGCTAATATTCACCTAAACCAATGGCAAGAAATCAATAGAGTCCTGCCTATTGTCTTGCATTCAAAGGAGCTGAAACTGTAGAAAGAAATTTTTTTAAGGAAGAAAATGTCATTCTTACTAAAAAGTTGTTTTAAAAGACTGTTTAGAAAAAAATAACTACGAATGATAGAGTGTGCTACAATTTTTAAAAACAACCTTTCCATTTGGCAAATAGCTATCAAGGGTCAAGTATATGATAAATGCTGTTATAGGTAACAGGGATCAATAACACACAAAAAATTCCCTACCTTCATGGAGGAAATTCTAGTGGGTATATACAGAAAGCAAACGCAATAAATGAGTAAAATATGTGTGGTGATAAGTACCACAGAGAAAACTAAGCAGGTGAGGAGGATGGAGTGTACAGAGGTGGGGGATTGTATTAATTTCTATTGCTGCTATAAATTATCAAGTGGCTTAAAACAACACAAATGTATTATGTTATAATTTAGGAGGTCAGAAATCCAAATGGACTTCACAGGCTAAAATCAAGGCGTTGGCAGAATTCTGTTTCTGCTAAAAGAGAATCTGTTTCCCTGCTTTTCTAGCATCCAGAAATCACCCGCATTCCTTGGCTCCTGGCCTCCTTCTAGTCATCACATCACTCCCACTGTTGCTTCTATCACTCACCCCTCTCTGATTCTCACCCTCCTACCCCACTCTTTAAAAAAAAAAAACCACCTGTGATTCCATTGGGCCTACTCTGACAATCAAGGATAATCTCATTATAAGATTATTTTTTAAATTAATTTAAAAAATTTTCCTAATTACGGTTGGCACTAGATTCAGGCGTACAACCTAATAAGTAGACACTTATATCACCTCAATATGTCTCGAACCCATCTAACACCAGGATAATCTTCCCTTTGTAAGATTATTACACACATGGATTCCAGATAATCAGCATTCACCTGCATTTGGGGAGGCTAAAGTCAATATTTTAATCTATTTCTCTTCTGTGTCTACTTCCATGTCTCTGTAATGCCCTTTGGAAACACTGAATACTCCTTTCTGGGTACATTATTTTGTTGAGAGTGACTGTGTTAGGGTTTGGGAAGTATCTTGTTTCCTAAAAATGCTGTATATGAGGCCAGAGCTATGGATATCTTGTGTGTCCTATTAACTCTTTTGGTTCTTTAGAAAATAAGAAATTATACATTAAATTAATATAACTTCTAAGGTCCTTAAAAAAACAACTCACATCCTTTTCTTTTAAAATATGTGGTTTTTTAATTGATTTTAGAGAGAAAGAAAGGGGGAGAGAGAGAGAAACATTGATGAGAGAAAGCATCCATCAGCTTCCTCCTGCATGCCCCTACTGTGGATTGAGCCCGAAACTCTGGCCTATGCCCTGACCAGGAATTGAATTGGTGATCTCTTGGTTTTTGGGTCAATGCTCAACCACTGAATCACATTGGCCAGGCATCTCACATCCTTTTCTGAAAAAACAGCCCAGGTTGCACAGGCTTGAAGAGCCTCACCTCTCCCAAGCTATCCAGAGCCCCCTACACCAAGATTAAAATGCTGAGTTGTAAACTAGAGAGAATAGCTTCTAAGCTGAATTCTAATGTAAGAATTTTGAACTTTGGCCTTTTAGCTCACAAGGATAATGACATTTATTTATATAACTTAATTTCTTTGGATGTTAATATCTACAGATTTTCATTTAAAAGAAAACTTTGTTTATGGTCTTTATAATTTCTTCCCAGGACTGTGGTCATTGAAAGAATTATATACTTACATTTGAGATACCTTTAAATTTTTGGAATTGTACTAGTGGAATTTCCCAGCATTTCATTACTGGAGGGTCTTTATATCATTTGATCCCTGAAAGACTAGAAAGGAATATTGTGGACATCTTGTGGGCTGAGAAACAGTCGAGGATGTGAACATTCAGCCTTGGATCCAGACTTGTTTTGAAGTTAGTTGAATGAATGCATTGCTCTGACCCATGTCAGAATTTGCTGGGTACCAAACCTACCCTATCCACTGGAGGTCCCAGGGGAAGTGTCAGTAGAGGAGTGGTTGATATTGGGAGTG
Organism: Pipistrellus hanaki; assembly: GCF_964339955.1. Lineage (NCBI taxonomy): Eukaryota > Metazoa > Chordata > Mammalia > Chiroptera > Vespertilionidae > Pipistrellus > Pipistrellus hanaki. The sequence goes on along the minus strand of NC_140510.1, from coordinate 82,917,376 downwards.
GCCCCACAAAGGAGGGAGTAGGACTGTCCCTTGAGGGAGGTAGCCACTCTCCTCACTGCCCATAAGTCTAATAGTTAATTCAGTGGGTTAAAAAAAAAAAAAAAAAAAAAAAAAGAGTCAGGAAATACTAGTAGGAACTTTTCACACATCCATAACATTTTCTTCCATATGGAAGTTACTCCACTAGCTTAACAATTCTAGCCTTTCTTCTCCCTCCCCAAAGTCCTCAGAGACAGAGTGACTTACCTTATTGGTAAAAATAAATTGTTGCCGAAACCAGTTTGGCTCAGTGGACAGAGCATCTGCCTGGGGACTGAAAGGTCCCAGGTTTGATTCCAGTCAAGGGCATGTACATTCCTGCAACATTGGTTGCAGGCACATCCCCAGTAGGGGGTGTGCAAGAGGCAGCTGATCAATGATTCTCTCTCATCGATGTTTCTAACTCTCTATCCCTCTCTCTTCCTCTCTGTAAAAAATCAATAAAATATATATTTTTAAAAAGATTCTAAAAATTAACTGTTTACATTCACAGGGCCAGCCTACTCAGAGAGGCCCCTTTGGGAGGTCAGTCCAGCCCAGGGCAGCACTGCCTGGACCAGGGACTGGGTAGAAAAGTCTGCTCAATTCTGTGGTTCATATTAGAAAATTCATGTGGATCTAATGCCAACTGACATCTAATGCCAATAAATAGTCTTTATCAGTAATAAAGGTGATCTTTGGAACCCTGATGACTTGTTTTATTTCTTGTTTGGTTCAGAACCTAGGCACGGATGAATGGTGTTACTTACTGAACCGTTGAAAGATTCCATCAATGGGCAAAGAAGTGTCTTCTTGTTGGAGTCACTAGGTTAGTAGAATAGGAACCTGGAGCTGCTGGTAGACATCTTATCACTGTATTTGGGTGGGGAATGTTCTTCCTGAAAACAAGCCAATGAAAAGAAGGCAGAGCCAGGAGTCGTGGAGAGAGACGAGTCCCGATGACAGATACTAAGCATCTGTATCTAGCTGTGTCTGATGCCGTGAGCTTTTCACTCACAGAAGCCAGCACATTCCCTCGTTTGCTCAGCACAGTTAGAGTAGATTTTTGGATCCCTGCATTGAAAGAGACCTGACCAATATTGGTTAGGGATGAGCTGTTTTTCTTGAATCTCAGTCACAAAAACATCTGCTTTTTAATTTATTTCTGAATTGGGAAAAAATGTAAATTTCAAAGTTGCAAACCATTAGCATGAAGGGTAAGACCCTGGCTTGCGGACAAAGTAAATAGCTACTTTCAACCCTACACCCTTCAGAGATGTTCTTGTCAGATATCTGGAGGAGGCAGTTAGATGGTTGTGGCTGAGGAATAGAATGGTATTTCCCAATAAAAAAAAAGGGCTGCGTGGTGGGTAAACACATTATGTAACACTTGGTTTTTTGTGTGTGTGTGTGTGTGTGTGTGTGCGCGCGCGCGCAATTTTCTTGTTTTTGAGCTTTTATAGCAAGTTAATTTTCTTTACACTTGAATATATATTTGATTTTAAAATCTCTCATGACAATAACTTTAGTAGCTCATAATATGAAATTTTAGGAAGCGTGGCACTTCTTCAGGAGATGTTAATGGGAATGGAAAGAAATGTGATAGCCAAATTACATATGCTTCCTTAGAGAAGATGTCAGGAGGAAAGGCATATTAATTAGAAATTAACAGCAGTAACAGCTTAAAACTGATTTCACGTCTGTCTCATTAACATTTTAGGAATACAAATAGGCCTTGTCATTACAGAAGAATTTTCTAAAGACTCCTTATCAAGTCTCAATTGTAAAATGGAGACAATTGCTCCCGGGCCAGGGAAAATCCGGTGGAACAGCAGAGGGTGGGAATCCTACTAGATATTTCTCCACTAGGATCAGAGCCAGTGGGTCAAATCTCTGCAATGAGATACCCACTGTGGTATATAATTGGTGATCACAAGGGAGGAAGACAATAGGGTTTAAGATACCAACAGGAAATCTAAACACAGACAGCTCACTTAACTGTGAAATTGGTTGCTTAATGGTTGGTGTGTCTAGACTGAATCCACATATAATCATGCACAGAAACGGGAAACATTTACCAAAAGTTGGGGATGAAAAATAGTTTATCCGTATGCTTGAATTTATGAAATGAAACCATGTGTAAATTAGATAACTCTTAGAGTCCATATATTTTCTGTGCTTTTGCAGATTTTCTTACTTTCAAGTACAGCGAATTCTTTCAGTAGTTACACATTGTTGAAACTTCCTCTAAAAGCCACTGTCAAAATCGAGTAGATTTACTTCATTGCTTTTAGCAAAACCTGTTCATGAATATGTGCAGAAAGAGCTTTTTGATAGGGATGCTGCCATCTCAGTCCTGACGTAGACAAAATGGAAAGGTAATCTACCGGAGTAACACAAGTTGAGGAGAAATTTGTCTTTCATTCCTTATTAAAGGAACTAGAAAAAACTCAGGGAAAAGAGAAAAGAAACCAAATAAAATGACATCATTTACCTTTGGGAGGAAGTAGAGTTGATTTGTGCTTTATCCATGCCTATCAAATGTTAAACTGATGTGAAACCTTAAATGTTAACGTTAAAAATTAGCTTCCCAGCATATTCAGGAAAAAGCAACAACACCTTTTTAATTATTATAAAAAGACAAAAAATTTTTGAGAGCTGTAAAGCTTTTCAACTTTATATCTAATACAAGTGATTTGATATGTCACATATATCAAACTTTCATTTTTTAACTACAAAGAACTTGATCATTTTAAAGAGAATGCTTTTCATTTCTTTTCCTCCTGAAGAAAAACGTATGTATAATCTTTCTGCCGCTCACAAAGGGCTTGCAGGCCAGTCAGGGTACTAGGGATGTCATATTGGCAAACTCTGACCATTCACTCAGCTCATCCTTTGAGACTCAACTTTTGCATCCTTTCTCCTAGGAGGACTTCCCTGGCTGCCCACATATGGTTAGCATTCAGTCCCGCAGAGCTCTTTACGCCACCTTTTGAAACATTAGTGGCCTGTAAAATTACACTCATCAACGTGTGACTCTCCCACTCCACACCCGGGGGAGCAAGAACTCAGTCTGGTTCACTACTAAATCCTCAGCAGTTAGAACAATTTATTGAATTGATAGTCAATACATTTTTTGTAGCTAAATAATTATCAGTCTTATTTTCCCAGATTTAGGTAAATAAAAATAATAGCAATTGCTATGGTATATGTGTGTGCTCTTTTAAAATTGTTTTTGTAATTACAAGCCTTTCTTATTTGAAAATAAAGTGAATCACTGAGGCTGCACAACCCACCAGTGGGACATGTAGTAGCCAGAAGTCAGGCACTGTGTTATTAGAAGTTTGGGAAACTTTGGGGTTCTTTAAGGCTGGGATTCTTTGTAGGGCAACTAGAATTTTTTTTCTTTTTTTAATAAACATGCATGATAGCCACAGTAAAAGCCAAACGTTTTTGGTGACATGATATATTGGCCTGACCAATTATAGCAATCACCACATACTCATAATCACTTCCTGCTGGTATGTTGAAATTTTCAAGTACTAGGAGAAATTTGGTCATGAAAATTCTTGGTTATCTGTCATCTATCAATTTATGTTTTGATTTGAAGAATACATCCAAAACTATGATAATTAACTAGATAAAGGAAATCCTTTTGCAATGCATATATATATAATCGAATCACCACAATGTACATTTTAAATATCTTACAACTGGGTTAATTACACCTCAGTGAAGCTGAAATTTAAAATAAATAGATAGATAAATAATAACTGTGATGGGCAAAATTCCCCGGAACAAAGAAAGAAAGGGAGAAAGAAAGAAAGAAAGAAAGAAAGAAAGAAAGAAAGAAAGAAAGGAAGGAAGGAAGGAAGGAAGGAAGGAAGGAAGGAAGGAAGGAAGGAAGGAAGGAAGGAAGAAAAAAGGAAAGGAATAGAATAGAAAAGAAAAAGGAAGGAAAGGAAAGAAAAGAAAAAAACACATCCAAAAAAGATAAGGAAGAGTTTAAAAATATATTCAATTGTGGTGATCAAAGAATTTCTTTTACCATTTTGTGAAATTGGGAGTTACACTAATGTTTCCTCACAATTTACAGAGGTAACTAGCAGAAGAGATGGGCTTCTAGTAAAAAAAAAAAAAAAAAAAATACAAGGAGGTAAATATAGCAATGACCTGTAATTCTAATTTCTTTTAATACATCAAGTGACATTTCTGATTATAAATTGATGGCAAATGAGCATCAGAATAAAAAACTTACTATTATGGAATGCAGACATGTTATTCATAACAGTATGCCAGATGGAAATATGAGCACTTCAACTGGAAAGTGAGTTATTTGGACTTTCTATTTTGTGTAAATCTTCAAAGCATAAATTAAAAGCAGAAGATGCATTGTATGGATTCAGGATTTAAAAACCTCTACCATACTCTATAAATCTTTCAGCAGTGTGAAGGCCAGCGTATTCAACTGGCCAGACACTCTTATCTCTTCTCTAGTGTTGTTCTACTTTGGGATGACGGGATTAAAGAAATATGTACCCTGAAATGGGTATTTCCCTCTCTAAATATTCAACTTAAACCCTAAGGCCAGACAGGGTTCATTTTAGTTTCTGTTCAATGCTCTGTATGGTGTGTGAGGTTGGAAGCTTTTTTTATTCAGAAAACATTTTAATCTTTCAGTGTCTATATGAAAGAGGACTCAGTACACAGAGTAATGATCTCCTAGATGCCTACTTGAAAGGTATTTATTTTATTTTCATGTTGCCTGAATAATGTATGGGGCATATTTTGCTACTTATGGAGAAGAGGAACTCAAAAGGCAATTTTTTAGAGCTAAGAGAGCTGTTTCCCCCCACATAAACATCAAGCTAGTACTCAAAATGTCCTTATGAGCAATATAATAAAATAAAAGATGACTATTTAATATGTAAGTGGAACTAGAAAAATTCACACTTACATTATTGCCATATACCTCAATAAATAAAAGAATTACAAAGCATGAAACTGAAATATCAAGATGACAAAATCTCCAAAAGAGAAATTGCTCTGTTAGCCAAGAACATATAAATTATGTCTACCCTAAATACCAGCAAAGGAAACCATACAGCATATTTCAAATTTGGAAACTAGGAAATAACTTTAATCTAGTATATGTGATAGTGACAATGAGGAGTATTAAGTGCTTATGTTGCCCTGCACTGTCCTGGTCCATCCCACACATAATTGCCAGAATAGCCACTTTAAGCAAGCACAGTTCTGAACATGTTGCTCCCCAAATAAAAAATGTTCAAAGGTTTCCTCTTATTTTAAAAGAGTTAAAAACCTTTTTTTAATTTTATTTTGGAGCTATATACTAAAATATTTATAGATAAATTATTATTAGTAGTATTATTATTATTATGACTAAGATTTGCTTTAAAATAAGCTGGGGCATGGGAGGGAGAGTGTGGAGGCATAGATGGGATAAGATTGCCATGTAGATCATTGGGGAAGATGGGGAATAACTACATGGGGTTCATTATCAGATTTTCTCTATTTTGTATGTTTTATAAGTTGTTTAAAAAAAATAAAAAACACCCACAAACAAACACCTCTTTCCATTGACATTCAAAAACTCCTGTAATTTGAACCAAATAATTTACTACTTTTCAAGTTTTATAGTCAACTTCTCAGGCATCCAAAGCCATATCCAAATCATTGTCGAAATATTGTCCCCGAGCATATCTTCTCTGAAATCACTGTCTTTGCTCAAGTTGTTTTACCTTCCAGGAATGTTCTTCCCTCTTAGTTTCACTTGTTGGATTCCATTTTCTGAGCCCGAGTTCTCTCTTCTGTAAAATAATGGGCTTAAACTAGAGAACTTCCAAGATCTCTTCCACCCTGTAATTACTGAGCTAGGTTGACCACTTCTTAAAAAAAAAAAAAAAAAAAAAAAAAAAAAAGATCTATGTAGGTATAAGTCTATAAATAGAGTACCCAACTAAGCCACAGTTTGAGCTAGTATTAATAAGTACCTACAATATCAAGTTGTCTGGAACCCTAGCTGGTTTGACCCAGTGCATAGAGTGTTGGCCTGTAGACTGAGAGGTCCTGGGTTTGATTGTGTGCCGGAGGCATCTGATCAATGATTCTCATCATTAATGTTTCTATCTCTCTCTCCCTTTCCCTTCCTCTCTGAAATCAATAAAAACACATTTTTTAAAGTTGTCTGGAGAATATTGGTAAAATTAGGTTTTCCACTTTTTAAAAAAAATATATTTTACTATTATTGACTTCCTGGAAACATATCATCCCAAAAGAAAGCTGTCCTAATTAATCTCTAAGGTCTACTTAGCAGTATACTCGATGATTTCATGGAGTGAGTGTGCCTTAGGGAAAGAGGTTGTTGGAAACAGAATAGAGCATCGGACTGGTTGTAGGAATTTGGCTAGCGTGTGAGACGATGAAGCATGGAAAGGAAGAATGACTAACCTGGCTTCGGCTCTCCATGTACCATGTGAGCACAACTCCCCTTATTTCAAATGGCTTAGAGGAAACATTTTTTGCTGCGTGGATTTCTGTTGTTAAATGTTAACTAAAGTTATTTCAGAAATAAAAACTTCTAGCAGCCACCGAATTTAACAAAAGATCAAGATTTAAGAAAAAATGTTCTTATTCTCCGATTCTAAAACTCACACACATTTTAATTGCTGTAGTTTTGTAATAACTAGAGCAGTTCTCTTTTACTAAGTGCCAGGCACGGTGAACAATGTTTTTCCTAGATTATTTCATTTAATCTACTCAAGAAGGCAAATTATTGAAGATGATGTTGGTTTTGAAAAGCACAGAGAAGCTAATGGACTGTGTTCATGTCATTTAATTAGTGATCAAGCATGGCTTTGAACCCTGCATTGAAGATGGAGGGGTCCACATACAAGGACTGAAGAGTCACTGTATGTGGCTCTGAGATCAATCTCTGGCAACAACTGTAAGGAACTGAATTCTGCCAACAATCTGAGTAAGCTAGGGAAGCAGATTCTTCTACGGAGCCTCCAGATAAGATCCCGTCCCACCCTGATTTTTGGCTTGTTGAGATCCTAATCAGAGAATCCAATGGAGCCAATCCAGACTTCTGATCTACCCAGAATTAATGTGTTATTTAATGTGTTATTTTAAGCTGCTCAGTCTGTGGTGATTTGTTACTCAGCAATAGAAAACCATTTTTGATTGATTGATTGATTGACCTGTCAACATTCACTTTTTTGATCTACAGAAATAACTATTTCAGTTGGTTCAACCTAATATTAAGTGAATGTGTTCAATCTAACACTATTAATTTAGTTGATAGTTCTTATAGACTTGACATCTTTGAAAGACAGCAAAAATAAGTATTCACAGACTTTACTATGTTGTCCTTCATTCCCCAAATGCATACGCAAAAAAAAGTATATATGCTGATCTTGTCATCAGTCCTACACCAGAGAAAATGTCTCCCACCTCTCGTTATGTTGTTTTTAACTGCAGTTGTTCCAATTATGTGCTATATTATAGTTTGTGCCTGTCCTCAAGTGTGATCTTCAAGTGTTTGAGTTTAGAAACTGTATCTCTATTTCCAGTAGAGTATTTAAGATAATACTCTTTTAATAAATGAATATAGCAATCTTCGGGCTTACACCCACGGCGCTTTGTAATGCAAACAATTAATGTTTCTGTTAGGCAGAGTGATGTGAGGGATTTTGCTTTGGCAATGGCCAGTGGGGACAAAAGATGTTTTACAGTTTAGAGGAGAGATCGAGACTTTTAAACTTTTTATCTGCCAAGTGAAAGAGCAGTTGAGGAAAGTAAGTTCCCATCTACAGAAACAAGACCAAGAGTTCATGATTAAGCTGACAATTCAATAACCCACCCTTTCAAAGCAGCGTATGAAAGTATCTGAGAGAGAAAAAGGGCAAAGGAATGAATCTTCATTGGCACAAAGAACCCAGCAATCCCGTTTTCTTCAAATACCTTATAATGTGCATGCATTTTTCTTTACCTTTTACATTTGTTAACCAAAAGATGCAAAAGGTGAACTCATTTCAAGTAGGTGCAATGTTTTGAGTTCAGGAAGAGGGTTTGGAGACAGAGTAAAGACCAAACAGCTCCTCCTAGTTGTCACTTAGGGTGAGGTATTTATTGTCAAATCAGGAAGTGTGTTCATGGTGAAGCCCAACTGTACTCCGGAATAAAGAAGTTAGTCACGTGTCCGGACCATTGTTGCCTCCAGAACTGTAAATCAATGTTGCTCCAGCCATCCAGACAACAAGAAGCTGTGGTTAGTTCATAAAATATGGGCATGTCATTGGAATCCATCTACTTAGCAAATCCTCGGGAACATGCTTCCAAATTATCACTGTCTCTTCTTCTGGGCAGCCTTTGATCATAAGTGTCCCTTATAAATTTTAGAATATGCCAAGTTATTTTACCAACATAATTTTGATCATTTACAGTATTGATTAAGGCGTAACACACAGAAACTATTTTTTCAAAACCGGCAATTGAATGTTAATAGAATAAGACACTTCTCACCAGCAAGGATTCTTTTTTAATCTCTAGAAATGGAAATGGTTCTTAACATCTTAATTTGTAAAAATTAATTTCAAGTGGTTCTGTTCTTCCCTAACTGATTTCAAATGTTCTGGATTCTTTGCTATTTTGTAAGCAAAGGATACTTGGTAGTTGAGTATATTCTAATAATGGATATAAAGAAAAATAAACCTTAAAAGGGTTGACATCATTACATGTTTCAGTAGCCCTTATAGAATATTAGCATTGAAAGAATTTGTAAGTCACCTAATGCAATACAAGCATGAATGAGTCTCCTTCAAGTACTATCAGCAAGTGATTGTACAGCCTTTGACTATGGCAGCCCATTTGAGTCTTTCCATTAGAAAGTTCATCTTTATGTTGAAAAAAAAATCTACCGCCCTATAATTTCTATCTATTGTCATAAAATTCAAACTGTACTTAAGATTGCAACTGTTTTGTCCTTATCTTGCTAGTTATTTAATTACAGGTCTTTATCTAGTAGCTAAGAAAATTCTGCTCACATACCTAGTCTATAAAAATACATTCTTCATCGTACATTGATATTTATTTCCATAGAGGCAATTCCCACAAGTAGGATTTTAATTTTCAAAGGGCACAGGCTTAAAGATTAGCTCAGAGACCATTTCATTCTCCACGTCCATTCAAAGCCATTCCTGAAGTTTCTTCCGGAACATGTACATGAGCTCGGATTGTGACCCGGCTGGTGTAGCTCAGTGGTAGAGCATCGACCACCTTTGATTCCCAGTCAGGGCACATGCTGAAAATTAGTTACAGCTCCTTTAAAGTTAAGTGTATTGGTTTTTTGTTTTTGTTTTTTAAATCTCCAAATAAAAATGTTAAAACTAAAATGTCAAAGTAAGCAATAGTAGTACTAACACGGGTAAATTTGAAGAAACATGTTAAACACTCGCATACATTTCTCTGCAAACAGCATCTGCAAATGAAGAACCACAAGTGTTTTCCTTACAAACAGAAACCTACTTGAAAAGTTATACTAAATTGCTTTACATGGCATATGTTGGCATTTCCTGAGATTTTTAGAAAGTCACAAAGGCATATTTCTAGACGATGTAGCAAGCAGATTTCAAAAGGGAACATGTTTACCCCGTTCCTGATGATCTTCCCAAAGCCAAGTCCTTCTAACTCTTTAGACATTTTCCTCCTTTTCTCTCTCCCCTGGAGAAATGAAGTGACTTACTGAATTTGTAAATTTGGGAAGAACAATCAGACAAGCTGGATCAACTCTGCACCCCTTCCCCTCCCCTAGGTGTTAAGTCTGTTCATTGAGATCCGTAGTGCTCCTCTGCTCCTCCAGGCAGCTGGCCTGCGGGGGCAATCGCATGAGCCGTGGGGGTCCCTTTGTCCAGCGGGGCCTGCAGCTGGCAGGGAAGCCTGGCTCACTCTGAGAACAGCGAGCAGGCCCACCTTGCTCTCTGCTGACTCACTTCCTTCACCTCAGCCCCACCAGCTCTCTGTGTAGCACTCACGCAGGGAAGAGAAGTCTGTTTTATCATCTGTACTTCCCACCTCCAGGGATTCCCAAAAGGGGAAATCATGGAGTGGAATAACGAATACGTTTTGATTATTTAAACAGAGGGGAGAAACAAAGGTTTTATTCTTGCTATAAGGAAAGCTTTAGTTCTTTACCTTTACTCTTAGGAACAGAAGCAAGTTGAAGATATATATTCCAATATTCTGGATATATGTGAATTGTGCACATAAATACTCAGCAAGTGTAAATGTGTCATTATTTTATAGTTAGGCATTTTTAAAGGCAACGTTTTAAAAATTATAATTGACAAGAGCTGCTTTATAATCGTGTGATCTTTTAGCCCACGGAGTAAAAGATAACTTAAAGCAACACATTCATTTTACAAGTACAGAACCTGAGGCACAGAGAGGTTGAAGCACAGTCAAGGACACACACAGCCCTAGCTGGTTTGGTTCAGTGGACAGAGCGTCAGCCTGCAGACTGAAGGGTCCAGTCAAGGGCACATGCCCGGGTTGCGGCTTGATCTTCACTAGGGGGCATGCAGGAGGCAGCTGATCAATGATTCTCTCTCATCATTGATGTTTCTATCTCTCTCTCCCTCTCTCATCCTCTCTGAAACCAATAAAACTATATTTTAAAAAGGGGGGGGGGCACATAAATATATATGTACTGGCAAAGTAGGGACCTGAGCACCAATTATATAAAAAATATTAATGATAAATATCATAAAGCTGAAAGCCATAATGCCAGTGTAGACCACTTATATGCATCTTTTGACGTATTAATGATGTAGACAGATATAATTTTATTTAATTTTTACAAAAGAGAGTGGTTAGGGGACTTTTCCCCCTCCCTATATGGGAGTCAATTCTGTGGGACTCTTTTCCTGTCCCCATGTGGGAGTCTGTACTTGTTCTTCAATAAATCTCTACCTTTGCTATATATATATATATATATATATATATATATATATATATATATATATATAAAAGTGATTAAGTTTAAAAAGAAGTACTTTTCCTGCAATCATAAAGCAAATGAATAAAATTAACAACCTATTTTCTATCAGTGCTTCCTATACCAGATTGCACATATTTGGCATTTGATAGAATTACACACTGAGATGTTATAAAATGCTAGAGGCCCAGTGCACGAATTCGTGCACAGCTGGGGTCTGGCTGGCCCACCCTGATCGGGCTGGGCTGGCTGAGGGTAGAGACTGTGGGCAGTTGGCTGGTTGGCCCTGCCTCCTCATCGAACTTCCCATCAAACTTCTGGTCAAGGGGACAATTTGCATATTAGGCTTTTATTATATAGGATTGGGTTAATTTTCAACACAAAAGCATTTCTTCTTAGAGCAACATGGAATCTTAGACTAGACTGTGCTATACAACAGAGTCTTAATCATATTCCTGGATAGCTAAAAATGAAAACAGCTAAAATAAGAATTACATGAATTACATATAATAATGGGCCTTTTTTTAGACAGGTCTTTTTTGTTGTCAATATTAATGACATCTTATAACTAGAGTTTTAGGCAGTGTGCAGCAAGCTCTTCCATTTCACCAAAACTGAGCAAGCTTGTTACAACATGCTCATCTTTGTCTTGAACAATAACTAGCGTGCCCATTTTCACTCACATTTTATGTGCCATGAGGTCATTTAAACCTTATGGTATTCTTTCACATCAGCAATTCTGGGAGCGGTTTCTTTGAATTTTGCTGCTTAGGCAAAAGTCCAATATTGAAATGACAGATGAGAAAGCAGAGAAATAAATTATGAAAGCTGATGTGTCACTTGGGAGAATGGCAAAAAAAAGATTAGAGCATCACAAATCAAAACAAATTGTGGGTCTAAAATCAGTGCTCTAGCAAATGTTTCCACGTGGCTATGAGAACTGACATACCCCAGGAACTCTCACCTCTGGCTGGTGGAAGCTTCATCATCTAACCTCCACTAGGTTTTGTTTGTTGTTTTTTGTTGTTGTTCATCCTCACCTGATTTTCAGAGAGAATGGAAGGTAGGGGAAAGGATAAAGTCCTTGATGCTTTCACCACTGAGGAACTGGCTAGGGCCTCCAACAGGTATGGGTTGAACATTCCTTCATGTGCTTAACTCAGTGTTCAAAGCTTGGGAGAGGGATTCAAAAGAAATATCAGGGGGTTTCTACATTAGTTGGGAAGAGAAGACCAAACAGCTGACACAATCAGACTACAATTCCAATGTGAACTCTCTTAAACATCTTCATCCCACTCACCGCATTAACGTAGGCTCCGCCTTCTCTCCATCCAACATGCCTGAGATAACCAAGGCCTGTTGGAAATGCCGTGCTCACGGTCCACGGTCCCTCCCAACATGCCAGTGCTCCTCTGCTCCTGTCAGTTGAGTTCTATGTTTACCAGTTATTGGATACTATGCTGTATATTCCAGATGTATTTGTTTTTATAGTCATGAAATTTAGCTAAATATTATTCTTTGGGTTTTTTTCCCTATCATTTTGTAATCGAAAAATCTTTCTTAGCTCATAGCCTCATAAAAACAAAAGGTGGGCTAGATTTGGCCCTCGGGTTTGCCAATCTCTGGGTTAGGTCAGGTGTCTTTAAAAAAACAAACAAACACCCAGAGAGCCCTCCCTCCCTCCCGCCCATGCCTGGTGGCTGAGGTGGAAGTTGCTGGCTGACTGGAGGCTTCCAAGGAAACCGCCTGGAGCCACTGGAGGCCCAAGACGAGCGGAGGTGGCGGCCCCAGGGATCCAGCAGAGTCGCTGCGGACTGAGGCCGGGGCCTGTCTCTGACCATCGACAAAGGCGGACAGGCGCTTCATCATGGGTGGCTTTTTCTCAAGTATATTTTCGAGTCTATTTGGAACCCGGGAAATGGGGATTTTAATTTTGGGATTAGATGGAGCAGGAAAAACTACAATTTTGTACAGATTACATGTTGGAGAGGTTGTTACTACTATTCCTACCACTGGATTTAATGTTGAGATGGTAACATACAAGAACCTTAAATTTCAAGTCTGGGATTTAGGAGGACAGACCAGTATCAGGCCATACTGGAGATGTTATAATTCAAACACAGATGCCGTCATTTATGCAGCAGACACTTGTGACCAAGACCGAATTGGCATTTCCAAATCAGAGTTAGTTGCCATGTTGGAGGAAGAAGAGCTGAGAAAAGCCATTTTGGTGGTATTTGCAAATAAGCAAGACATGGAACAGGCTATGACTCCCTCAGAGATGGCAAATTCACTTGGGTTACCTGCCTTGAAGGACCGAAAATGGCAGATATTCAAAACTTCAGCACCCAAAGGCACTGGCCTTGATGAGGCAGTGGAATGGTTAGTTGAAACATTAAAGAGCAGACAATAATCCAGTCCTTCTGTTCTTCTGAAATAAAGACCGCATCCCATGCCCCTTTGGAAATAGTTAAGTGTGCTTCACACTACTAAATGTTAGAGCTGTGTATGATTGTTGGCATATACTGAACTGACTACACATTTGTAATAAATATAAAAAATATTTGGATGGAAGGATAGCTCATCGTGATTGAACCAACTGACTGGTCTGTATGATGTAAATATTCCTTCCTTGCTTTCTTGTATTATTAAGGTATATATTCTATTTGTGTGAAATTCTTATTCAAATACAGTCTTATTAAAGAATGCACTCTGCCGGGACCGGTTTGGCTCAGTGGATAGAGCGTCGGCCTGCGGACTGAAAGGTCCCGGGTTCGATTCCGGGCAAGGGCATGTACCTTGGTTGCGGGCACGTCCCCAGTGGGGGCTGTGCAAGAGGCAGCTGATCGATGATTCTCTCTCATCGATGTTTCTAACTCTCTATCCCTCTCTCTTCCTCTCTGTGAAAAATCAATTAAAAAATACATTAAAAAAAAAAAAAAAGAATGCACTCTTATGGAGGGGAAAAAAACCTATTTTTGAATGTGGTTGCAAATTGTTTGTATAAACACTAATAAATACCTTAGCTCAGATTTTTTCCCTCTAAAATGAATTAAATTTTTAAAAAAATTTAACTCTAAATAGAGTAGTCTAGGAGCATAGTGAGTGATATAGTTTTCATTTGCTCAGTAACCATTTTATTTAAACTGTTTCATTTAAAGCTTTTGGTTATAGGCATGAAGTTGAAATAATTACTGATGTATCTCTGAAATAGTTATTTTATAGTTGAAAAACTTCAGTTAAGAACCCTGTGATGTACTAGTAGATAGGACAGATTGTAACGTAATGTTTTTGTTTTATGGACGTGTCGAGTCTTGAGTTGATAAGCTTGGCTTGCCCAGCTGCTAGTAAGCTGGGAGCCAGGCTCAAAAAGAGACTTCAGGATCAGAAGCTTGTCCCATAAACTACACCATATGTAAGTTCAATTGCTATAACTCCCTACATAAAATCATGCTAACTGAAGTAGACTGTACATTCAAAATAATGCCTGTAAACTTATCTGTCCATACTAGTAGAGGTAGTAAAAATAGTCCTAAATGGTTATATTAGATGAATTAATTCACAACACATTAAAAAAAAATTCACATTGAAGGAAATAAAGATATATTTTAAGCATTATAAAAATTAAAAAAAAAAAAAAACACCCAGAGAAATTTGGGATTTTTGCATTTTAAAAAAGCAGATGCATTTTGTTTTTAGTGTTCATTTATTTTTATTTAATTAAGTACAGCTATAGTATAATTTTGAATGTTTTTAATCGATATACATTAGATCAGGAGCATATTCTGGAAATATTCAAGAGTCCTCTCTTCTGATTTCTGACCTAATGTATACAATTTTTTCATTCTCAAATGTCCTCTTGGTCAGAGAACATTGCGACATCTGGGCCTAGGAACGAGGTGTTTTCTTCCCTTCCCAAAGGCCTGAATAACTCTTGTTCGGCAGAGACTGCTAAGGGGATTTGGGTAGCAGAATTCTCTCACTTGTCCTGGCCTCTCATTATCCTTCCAACGCAGAAAATTACTGAAATACAAGAAACTACAAAATTTGTCTCCAGTATTAAAGTAATTAGGAAGTTTATGTTTAAATCAAATATCTTGGTAGTTATTTTTTCTATTATTTTGCTTGTTTATGGTTTTATTTTAGTTTTTAATTATCTTTACTTGCTCTTTTAAAGATTTTTTATTTTATCTTATTAAAAGATAAATAGTACTACATTTATGACGAACAACTGTTCTCATTCTGTTCCTCCACATCTCTTTCCACCATCACCTTACCTATACTTAAACACTTCCCTGTCTCTCTTCTCAATTCCACTATATTCACACTATAATTTTAAATAAAATCGATAATCAGACTTTTTGCTACCTATTTTTTTACATCTGGGAGAGTTATTTCTTACCCTTTAAATGCTTATACATATATAGATTACTACTTTTTTATTCATATAATAGATTTTCTCTCTTTAGTCACTGATTTGGGGTTTTCAATGATTAGTTTCTCATGTTATTTTTCAAAATATGTTTTTATTTATTTCAAAGGGAGGGAGGAGGAGAGATAGAAACATCAATAATGAGAGAGAATTATGGATCTCAATGATTGGCTGCCCCCTGTGTGCCCAGCAGCCAGGCACTTACCTTGACCACCGAGAATCAAACTGTAACGTCCTGGTTCATGTGTCCACATTCGACCACTGAGCCACACCAGCCGTGCTGCATTATCCCTTATTCAGACCTTTTTGTTTTGCCTTCTGTAAATCCATTTTGATCTTTCTTCATAGTAGAGGCTGTCCTCAAATGTGTGCAGACCCTGGGCTGCCTACTTAGGTTTAGAATCAAGGCACTGAAGATCTGAAACCATCCACACGGAGGAGCTTACAGACTGACAGGTATCACCTTAGGAGGCTGGGTTGGAATCCATCTCTTTTGTTTGACCTATGGATCATTATCTCTAAAGAGACGAAGTCCAGGGAAAAATGATCCCACCTGCCACGTGGAGAGCAAACACGGAGAATGCCACTCTGCCCTCCTGTTTTTGGCACTGCTTCCCCCTTCCCACTGATGCCGGCCGGCGGGTGAAACTCCCCTGTCTTCTGGGGGAGTGACATTCTTGGGGCGCTGCTAAAAGAAACATTTCTAGAAGCCTTCATGAGAGGACGGAATGTGGAATAAGGCTTCACTTGTGTGAAGTGACATGTCTCGGGTTCCCTGCCCCTCAGCCAGCTCTGGGGGAGGGGCAACTAGGAGCTGATCAGAGTGAGAAACAGGGCCGGCATCCAGAATTTCTGTTCCATGCTGCGCGGGCAGAGTCCAGCCTTCAGGGCAGATGGAAGTCTGTCAGTCCCTGTGTGGAGTCCAACGGGGCCCTGCGCCTGGAGGGCAGAGGGGAGAGCAGCCCCCTGAATGGGGGTCCCCAGAGGGGGAGAGAGTACACTTTTTGTTTGGAAGTTTCTTATGTAGGTTTCCCATGCTCGCAGGGGCCACGCTCATCCTGGCTAGTGAATCACTCCCAGATTTGATTGATGGGCAGGACTTTCCCAGGTCATTCAGATCTGACTGGGCAGGCGTCTATCTGGTCTTCCCTGTCACTCCTTTCCTGTTAAACAATAACCAGGTTATGACAACAGGATCACCACCACCATGGTGAGCGTTTTTCCGGGCTCCTGCCTGGTCGAGGTGTAGGAAGGTTGGTCAGTCATTGGCCTGGTGGAATAGGAGAGGGATTAAAGAGGGCATCTAGTTGTTGCTTTGATAGAAGCTTGCAGACACTTCTCAGTCCCACCTTTCCTTCCTCCTTCAGATTATTGAGCTTTTCAAGGTTTCTTGAATGTAAATCAACTTGCTTCTCATTGGCTTATTCTGTGACCTCAGTTATTACTTCTCTGTCTCCTATCTGCTGTCTTTGTTCTGTCTTATTCTCTTTATTCTTGTGGTTTATACTTAGTTCTTCAGAGATATTAAAAAAAAAAAAAGTCAGTACAAACTTGATGTTCTCATTATAATTCCATATTATATTTGCTTATTATTGCTCTTTAAAATGAAATGGGTTTATAATATGAATTTATAAATATTCATATTATTCTGCTTCAAAATTTAATTGAGCAATGAAAGTAGAAAAATTAATTGAATGAGTAAGTTGGTAAGCTATCAGGAATCTTTCAAGAATTTTGTATAAACTGACAAAAATGTGACCAATTTGCTATAAAAAATAGAGAATAAAGTATCAAGTATCTTTGTCTGACTGGTGTGGCTCAGTTGGTTGGAGACAGGTTCAATTCCTGGTCAGGGCACATACCAGCTTGTGGGTTCCATACCTGCTCAGGACTGTGGGAGAGGAACCAAAGTTTTTCTTTCTCTCTCTGCTCCTCTCTCTCCCCCTCTCCCTAAAATCAATAAAAGCATGTCTTTGGGTGAGTATTGAAATAAAGTATCAGGCATCTTCAAGATGTAAAAAAAAATTACTGATCACACATAGCTAATAATTGCTTTTAATTTCTAGATTAATCCCCAAACAAGTGCGTTTATAGTTTTCAAATAATGAGTAAAGAAAATTGAAAAATCAATAGGACATTAGGAGTTTTATAGCATTTCAGAAACAGTGTGTTCCTAATAGTGGGACCATGAAAGACATATGCAATGCAAGGATAAATCACCAAGTAATACCAGTTGCTAAGTGTGAAAAATAATTCATATGTCCTAAATCAATCTTGCTGCAATTTACAACCCAAGGATAGCTTTATGTGAACTGTTCATATGTTAGACTGCCATGGTTAGATTGTCAGGGTTACAGCAAGAAATATAATTCAAATTATTTCTATGAGAAAACTTTTTGATGAAGTCTGAAAGGACACCCTTCTAATAATATGAGAAGACTTTTTGGTGAAGGCAATGTTAAAGTGGTATGGAGACACAGCCCAGGATAAAGGGCCATTGAACACCAGAGATTGGTAGCGGGAGGTTTTCTCTTCCCTCGGCTACAGGTCATCATCACTGTCACTTCGAAGGAAGGGAGCTAGTGCCAGTTAGAGCCTCAGATAGCAGCCTGGCACAGAGCAGGGCTCCTCCCCATTTCTTAACAGTTATTATTTCCACGCTACATGCCCCCAAAATAAAATATAATTTAATCTCTACCTAATGAGATTATGAACAACTAAGGAGTAAGACTGTAGGCTTGAGTTTCTTGTTTGCTTGTTGTTCTTAGTACCATATCTCCTGGGCAAGAACTAACTTTCACCCCTTTAAGGGTCAATATTGCCCCCCTTTGAGGATATATGTTCTATCTAGAGCAAGCATGTCAAACTCATGGCCCGAGGGCCACATGCCTCATTTATTTGGCCCGTGTTAACCTTTGAGTTTGACATGCTTGTACTAGAGGGAGACAGCTGCCACCAGAACTGTGGCCCTAAAGCTGAAAGAAGACTTCAGAAGAATCACCCTGACCTCCTTGACTTCCTGCCTCCAGCAAGCAGAGGAGCATGCTGGACAGGTCAAAGGTTCAACCCTAGAGGAGAGCAAGGCAGTGAAGGGCAGAGCATGAAGGTCAGGAAAACAAAGAAAATAACTACCAGCTATTTTTCCCCAAATTCTTATAACTTTAAATTCAGGGAGAAGATGGATCTCTTTAGGGAAAGCCTTGCATGTCATGGTGAAAAACATGCATTTTGTGTCAGGAAGACCTTGATGTAAATTCCAGCCTTGTCTCTCTCTCAGTGCATAAACTTATGAACCATTTTTAAACTCTGACCCTCAGAGAATAAATGGGGCTATTAATATCTATTTCTGGCAGTTGCTTTGAAAATAAACTAAAATAACATGTGCAGAGCACTCAGTAATGTGCCTGGCTGGATAAATACTCACTAAATGTGAATGTTAGAGTATTTATCTTCTGCCGTTCCACCCTTCCCTTCATCGTGCTCAGTTCTGAGCGTGCAGACCATAGGAGACTTAGACTCTGCCCACCAAGCTTGTGGTCCAGCAGAGTCAGAGGTAACAATCTTCCGCATCTGACTCATGATGCCAAAATGCAGACTGTTTGAAAGAAATTGGTCTACAAAAGAACTGCCCGGGATGTCACAGGTGAAAACTGATAGCATATCAGTGAGTAAGGTTCTATGACATCTTCTGAATAAATTAGCTGCATGTCCACTTCATCCACAAAGTCCTTTAGCCACTTGCTTTGCCCATACCTTTGTTCCAGACGGAGATCATTAAGTGATACCACAATTTCTATGAAGTTGGTGGTTCAAAAATACCATTCCAGTTAGTTGTGTAAGCTTTGTATCCTCATCTGTAAGAGTGAACAACTGAGAGTACTTACCTAAGAGGGTTGTGTCATAGGCAGTTAGGAAGATAGGAGAAGAGCAAGGACAATGGGCAGAAAGCCCTGGGTGGGTAGAAAAGGACAATTGAAGGGAGGGAACTTGCCCCCAGGGTGACCTTTCCTCTCTTAGCCTACTGCTCATCATGCAGTTTGGACTCCCTGCTTTTTCCTCCCTCGAGATAGCTTGAAGGCCTCAGTTGTACCTAAGTTCTTGGCCCAGAAAAGCAGCCAATCCAGACAAACAACACCAAGGCTGACCTGAAGATCAGCTGCATGGGTGATGATTCCCCCCTATCTTGGTGCTCACCAATCAATCAGCGGAGACCTAGACCCTGGAAGGACACACCTAGAAAACTGCTGAATATTCTATTGAGATCTTCCCTTGATACCTACCCTGAAATCTCCACCCTTAAAAGCCTTAGGACAGCCCTAGCTGGTTTGGCTTAGTGGATAGTGTCAGCCTGTGGACAGTCCCAGGTCCAATTCCAGTAGGGGGGTGTGCAGGAGGCAGCTGATAAATGATTCTCTCTCATTATTGATGTTTCATTTTCTCTCTCCCTCTCCCTTCCTCTCTGAAATCAATAAAAATTTAAAAAATAATGAAACACCTTAGGACAGAGGACCCAGCGTGTTCTCCCTCCCGGAGCACACCCAAACCTTACCTTTTCCCTTCCCCTTGCCCTCTACCAGGTGCATTACCATTACCTTACTCACTCCCAAGCTCCTAAGGCCCTTCCATTGCCTCCATAATTTGTTTTTTCCCCAGCCCATTTATTCTATGAATTACTTCTACCTCTATGATTACAAAATCTCAAGGATTAAAAAAAATAAAAAAAATAAAAACCAGCTAAAAGAACGTCAGCCTCTTATCTTAAAGAGGTCTAGAATTCCAAGAAACTCACCCAAGTCTAGCCGATGCAAAACGAGAAGGTGGGGGTACAATGAGTTCCAGTGCTAGGTGCTGGAACCTAGCACTGGTCTGGGTCTGCAAAGCGGTCTTGGTTGGGCTTCTCTGGAATCCTGCCACACATGCCATAATGTTGTGGGCTGCGGGAAGGGTCTCCGGTGTCGGACAGGTGAGGTCAACCTGGGTTCATCAGCTTCGGTGCTTGAGCTCCGGCTGGGAAAGAATTCAGAACCCAGACTCAAACTATAAGAGAACATTTATTTGGAAAATCAATCTTCCCAGGGGAGGATCTCAGCAGAATATTCAGCAGCTCTCTAGGTCCTTTCAGGGGTTAGGTCTCCACGGATTGATTGGTGAGCACCAGGGCAGGGGGTCATCATCCAATCAGCAATCCTGGTGTTGTCTGTCTGGATTTGCTGCTTTTCTGGGCCAAGAGCTGAGGTACAACTGAGGCCTAGATGCTATCTCTAGGGAGGAAAGGTCACGGGGTCCAAACTGCGTGGTCAGTAGTATGCTGGGAGAGGAAAGGTCACCCTGGGGGCGAGTTCCCACCCTACACTTGACCTCTGTGAGGTACCAGGGCTTTCTTCCCTAGTGATCTTCTCTGCCTGGCCCCGCATCCTTCCTGGGCTCATTTCGGCCCAACTGCCTACCATAGTTGAATGAAAAAAAAAAAAAAAAAGCGCATATAAAGCATTTAATTCCATGTCTGGCTCAGAGTAAGCACTTAATATAATCTAGCTATTTAAATATATTTTTCTTCAGTAACTGAAATCTTTATGACCTGGTGCACTCACTTCAGCTTGCCTTAGTTTTTCATGTTTAAAATGAAATGATTTTAAATGTCCATTTCATCTCAGTAAAATTTTCATGTCTAATGAAAAAACATACGAATTTTATCTGGAAAGGGGTGCAGCATTAATTTAATGATAGTTATATTTATACTTTAATTTTATAATTCAGGTGAATTTATCTTTGATTTATTATAACTAATTGATCAACAGAGTCAATAGAAAAAGTGTCTGTGACCACCCATATCACAGTAGTCTAGTGTCAGAGTAAAAGTTTATTTTTGATAGGACATAAAAGTTTAGCATTTCAAAGCATCTGACACAACTTTCATGATTAGCTGTATAGAAAAATACTGAAATTATGCAAAAAGGATAGAAAAAAATTTAAGTGTTGGTAGGGAATCTTTTAAAATATATTTTTTTATTGATTTCATCGGCTTATTCTGTGACCTCAGTTATTACTTCTCTGTCTCCTATCTGCTGAGAAAAAGAGAGAAAGAGAGAGGGAGAGAGATGAAAACATCAATGATGAGAGAGAATCACTGCACGCCCCCTCCTGGGGATTGAGCTCACCACCTGGACATGTGCCTTGATGGGGAATCGTTCTACCACTGAGCCATGCTGGCTGGCCTTTCAAAACAAACCTTTAAAGCTATCAACATTAAAAAAAAAAAAAAAAAAAAAAAAGCAAAATTGGGAAAAGGGAGCAACAACACTGAAAAAAGAAAATATATATAGGAAACCACTACCTATCTTAGAAAGCTGAAATGCTCTATAAAAAAGTTGTGGTTAAGTGTTCCAGCTACCCAGTAGTTAGTTCCATTTTACTGGATGAATTGGACTCCTTTGCAAAACCTTTTGGGAGTTACTACCCTTTAACAAGAAAGGAGACCGCTTGAGAAGAAACAAAGGGCATAGATTAAGACTTGTTAAAAGTGCTGATTAAATAATAAAGTAACTTAAAATGTAAACAAAATGCTTATTAAGTAAAAACTGGCTGGCTTTCAAGGCATAATTTAAAGCTCTTCTCAAGTATTTTCTCCATGGTGGCAGGTCTAGACAAACTGCTCAGACATTCTACCCATGGGGCTGCCCATGAGGCCTCTATTGTTCATTCTTGCACCTGAGCTTAATCAGTATCCGCTGTGCAAGCTTGGCTGTTTTCAAGGGAAGAAGATGGGAAGGAGTTCATGCCAAACAAGAAGAAAAAAATGAAGATAAGAAATACAACTATTGTATTTATCTCTATCCAACCTACATATAGGAAGGAGCCCATGAATTAGAAAAAAGATGCTCCAGGTTCTTAAGTCAGAAAGTTCCAAGGTCACCTAGTCATTGAGCTCCCTAACAGGACTAAAGAGATTAAAAACAAGATAAAACCCAGAAGTTTCCTGGAAAAACAAAACAAAACAGGAAAAACAAACAAACAAACAAAAAAACCTACCTCAAAATGTAGCCCATGGTGTCAAGAAATTATTTCTTTATCAGAAATATATATATATTTTTTCAATAGGCAAGGGATTTGGCTGGAAGAAGTATTGTCCATAATGCACTTAATTATTCTAAAAGAAAACCCTTTTTTTTTTTTAGATGGAAATAATTTCCTTTTAAAACTTATCCCTTACACTGTTTTAATTCGAATCCTTTAAAAAATGGCTTAATCTGATCAATTCTTTTTATACTTAACCATGGTCTTCGATTCAAATGAAGTAAGTTCAATTAAGATTTCCATAATTGCTCATGCTCCTCACTGACCTTCTCCAATAGCAAAACATCCAAATAATACGCCTTCACTACCTGCGGAGACATGTGCTCTTTTTTGCTATTGAAAATGTAAGTAGACTTAAGTTCTGGGAAAATCCTATCGCCATGGTAATTTCTTTCTTTCTTTTTTAAATATATTTTATTGATTTTTTACAGAGAGGAGAGAGGGATAGAGAGCTCGAAACGTCCGATGAGAGAGAAACATCGACCAGCTGCCTCCTGCCCACCCCCTACCGGGATGTGCCCGCAACCAATGTACATGCCCTTGACCGGAATCGAACCCGGGACCTTTCAGCCAGCAGACCGACGCTCTACTGCTGAGCCAAACCGGTTTCGGCTGCCATGGCAATTTCAAGAAGAAACAACACGCAGTCTTCAATGAACATTTGTTCTGTCTCTTCCTCATACACGCCATCACACCAATACCAGGTTTCCTAAACAGGTACCGGTGTGGAAGGGACAATCCACTCCTGTAGTAAAGGCAAACGTCCTCTTGGAAAAGTTCAGAAATCAGGACAGCTTGTATGCGCTGCTGCCCCCTGGGTGTGCGACCCTGAACAAACTCAGGAGACCGTACAAGTTAAAAAGGATAAAGAAATACTACTTTTAAGTCAATTATCTAAGAACGTTATTGAGGCAGAATTTACACACCATAAAGTGTATTACTCAATGATTTCCCATAACTCCACCAAGTTGTGCAGCTCCCACCACAATCTAGTTTTAGAAGATTTATTTCCATCACCCCAGCAAGATTCCTAGTGTCCATTTACAATCGATGCCTGTGCCCAGCCCTAGCCCCAGGCATCTCTGAATCTTTACTGTGGTTACATTCCCCTGTGCCTTGGAGATAAGGAAAAGAAGTCTAAGGATATTTCATAGGAGCAGAAGCACACTGTTTACTGAAGAACCTACTCTGTCAAAGCAGTCTTTAAGATTTTAAAGGAGACACGAGGTAATCTTGGACACTGGGCATGTTTGCCGAGTTATAACAAAGTGCGGTCTTTAAGTTTTATTATCCTTCTACTTAGAACTAATAGACTCACATAGTTATACGAAATTTTGATAATGGAAGAATATTGGTCTCAAGCCTTGTTAATTTAACTAAGAAAATATTCCTATGTCCTAAGTTCAAACAAAAC
Organism: Pipistrellus hanaki; assembly: GCF_964339955.1. NCBI lineage: Eukaryota > Metazoa > Chordata > Mammalia > Chiroptera > Vespertilionidae > Pipistrellus > Pipistrellus hanaki. The sequence continues at coordinate 82,893,421 of NC_140510.1, read as the reverse complement.
AAAACCTTCCAAGTAAAAGAGTAAACTCCCAAGCATTCCTATAAAATTGAGTTAAATATCATTAAGTTTTTGCTTAGGAGACATTAGCTATATATACCGTTTCCGTAAACAAATTATATTTCAATGGGGCTGAAATACAAACAATTCTTCTGAAATGTGAGGTGGGCTTTTTTTCCCCTTCCAAGTTCGCATGTGTATATTATTCTAATGTATTTTGAGTACAGTAAATATACCAAACTCTCATGTTTTTGGTTGACAACATACTTCCCTAAGCACTTATTTCCTTCCTCCAGAACCTATGTTGTTAGACACCTGTGTCTGTGAGCCTCAGGTCTATCTTGCTGACATCGGATTTCCAGGTCTTCTTACCTCTGGAAGGAACACTGGCTTCCCAGACATTTAGTGAGAATTTACAAGAGACCCTTCTATGTTTGAAAGAGAAAACTGTTAAGTGGTGATGAGAAATTAAAAAAACAACCACCTCTAACCTAGTCGGGACTCCACAAGAAGTTATTTTACACTACTCGTAGGAAACTGCTATTTGCTGTCTTATTTTTAATTCCCTGCATTCACAAAACAAATGTTAGTTTTGCGTCTTTGATGTGTTAGGTATGTTTTAGACCATAGAGTTGGGATTACCCCAGGGCAGTTACCGAAGATGGAACTTTTGGGGGGAAAACAAGCCCTTATGGAAATGAACACATTGTTGGTAGCTTTCATGGGTTTTCAAAGCAAACGGGAGGTTCGCACTGCGAACAAAACCAGAAGGCAGAGGTTGGAGTTTGGGTCTCTCAGGATTTACTGAAGAAAGTCGTGGACTGGGCCTTTTGAAAAATGCAAAAAGCAAGTGTGACTCGTGTCCGTCTGAAAAGCACGGATCCGAGGAGCTGCTCGATGCCAGTCCGTGTCCACCCCCCCCCGAACTCAGAGGGAGAGCCAGCCCAGGAGATCTCAATGGGAACCTCCCAGTTCTTGGAGTGGATAATCCCTGAAATTTAAAAAAGCTGGCGGCGGGCTGGCTGGGGGAGGGAACCCTGCGACCCCACCGAGGGCCACAGAAAAGAAAATGCCGAATCGCAGGCGGCAGGACGCCGTGGGAGGCCAGGCCGGCCGGTCCGTGCCCCGCTCCCCGGGGTCCAGCGGGACCGCTGCTCCGCGTGGACCGGGCCGTTCCCCGTCCTCAGGGCGGCCGGGCCGCTGGCTCCTCCAGTGGAAACAGACCCCACGGCGGAGAGGGGAGAACAAAACCCCAAACTTCTTCCTGCACTTTTTTTCCTTTTCAAGCGAACTGCTGCTTTGTCCTTTCCAAGGAACCCGGGTCCCTGAGCTCCCCCGGGAACTGCGGGTCCTGGGGACGCTCGGGAGGATGGATGCTCCTTCTGCACCCCCGCCCGCACCCCAGCACCTCCCGAACCGGCTGGACAGGGAGCCCCGAGGGCACTCTCCGGGGAGCCCCAAACCCAGGAGAGGGGACAGGAGGGGGAAAAGCCACCCGCCCTGGGGCTGCGAGGGCTGCATTCCTGCAGCTGCAAGCTGGTGGCCACTCGATGGCTTTGTCCTCCCCCCAAACATCCTCCGGGGAGCAGAGATTTCTTATTTCTTATTAAATGTCCTCACCCCCCGACCGAATAAGAAAGAAGAGGGAGAAGGGGAAGGGGGCGGGAGGAGGGCGTGCAGCCCCTGCGCTCCGCTGGCTCCGGCCCCTCCCTTTCCTGCCGTCCAGCCCGCCCCCGCGGCCCCCAGAAAAGTTGGACGGCCGCAGGGGAAACCGAAAAAAGTTGCGGGCCGCGGGCTGGCGGCGGCTCAGCATCTCTTTTGTCCGCGGCGGCCCCGCCCTGACGTCACCGGCGGCGGCCAATGGGCGCGCGGGGGGCGCGGGGGCGGGGCGCCGGGGGCGGGGCGCCGGGGGCGGGGCGTTGTGGGCGGGGGGCGGGGCGATCCGGGGGCGGGGGGCCGGCGGTCCTCCTCCGGCCGGGCCCCCGGGGGCGGGGGGCAGGGGGGCCGGTCCCATATAAACCCCCGGCCGCTCGCACCCGCAGCTTCACACCCGGGGCGAGACGGCTCCCCCTGCGCGAGTCCCGGTCCCGCAGCCCCAACTTGTCTCCATCCTCCTTTCCGCCCCCTCCTCCCGTCCCCGGCCCCGGCCCCGTCCTCGGACCCGTCCCTCCCGAAGGCACCCCGGGGCGCGCGCAGGGCTCCCGCAGTCGGACGGACCGGGCTCGGAGAGGATGCTGCGGGGCGCGGGCCCCGCGCTGCTGGCCGCCCTGTGCCTGGGGCTGGCGGGCGCCGCGGCGGGCGGCCGGCGGGGCCGGAGGCAGGAGCAGCAGCGGATGCTGCCCCAGCTCGCCGCCGCCGTCAGCGAGAGCAAGCGTGAGTGCGGGGCCGGGCGCGGGGGTCCAACGAGCGCAGCCCAAGTTGGGGATGAAGTTTTGCGCGCGGAGCGGGCGCTCGTCTCCCGGGGGGACCGGCTGTGGGTGCAGAAGGCTTCGGAGCCGGGGCCGCGGGCCCAGGGGGTCCGTCGGGGTTCAGGGGCTCCTGTGCGCTCTCTCAGCAACTCTGTGAATTCATCCAAACTCACCTTCCCGGGGAAAAGGGATGCGGGCGTCTGCGCGTCCTCGGGGTCCCGGTGTGGTCTGGCCGGCTGCGCTGCCGAAGAGCTGGCTAACGAGTTCCAGCTTCGGGGGGAGGGAGGCGGCTGCGGAGCTCAGCGGTCCGAACCCTAGGGGAAGGCGGTACTGTAACTGAGTTTGCATCGCCTGGGGGCCCCTCAGGACACTTCTCCCAGGTGGAGATAGGAATCCCTACTCCCGTTTTCCAAAGACACACCCTCCTCTGGCTCCAGGAAACTGCTTAAAACTGCCCTCTGACTACTCCCCGAGAAGATCGTGGAAGTTCCTTGCATGTTTTAGATGCAAATTGTAGTTATCCGCTTTTCAAAATGTTTCTTCTTCCTGGATGGGGACCCCTGGCCAGATGGAATGACATCACTGTAGAGCATTTAGCTAAGTTACAAGAAAGGGGTAGGGAAGGGGGGGAGGGGACTAGGGGGAGGAAGGGAGGAATACCTAAATATTGACGTGTACAAACTGTGCTTGAGGCTTGAGAGAGCGGGCTTCTACCTCTACACGTTAGTGCACTGCTGCTTCTCACTCTCCGCGATTAACCTACTTTTCTGTGTTTACTGCTTAGGCTCCTCAGTTTCCTTGTGCAAGAAAGTTCCATAATCTGGAGAGAGGGTGGGGGGGGGGGTGCAAACGGAATCACTTTTTTGTTCATTCACAGCTGGCTGCTATGATAACGGGAATCACTATCACATAAACCAACAATGGGAACGCACGTACCTGGGCAATGTCCTGATCTGCACGTGTTACGGGGGGAGCCGAGGCTTTAACTGCGAGAGCAAGCCCGAAGGTGAGCGGTGGGCGGTCTGGTCCCTGCTGGGGAGGGGCGCTTGTTGGTGACATGTAGCTCTGGCAGTCAAAATCCTTACACAGGTTTTTCGATACAACGATCTACCAGTTCCTCTTTAAAAACTGCTAATATCTGCTTTTTACGTGTTAGCTTTACGTTTGAAACAAAAGAACAAATTGCATCCCCAAGTAATCCCTCCAGTCTTTCTGTTTTACTCTCCCAAAGGTTTTGATGAGAAAATAAAAGATTTGCGTATTCTTCCTCTAAGAACACTTACTTATACAATTTTAATTTATTACGAAGTAATGTTAAGTCTTAAACAGTAAGATTATGGGCTAGAAAACACTTTGGGCATTATTATAACGTAATGTGGCTTTTTTTTTTTTTTTACACAAAACCACTAACCACTTCAATGTTCTCCTTCTTTATGACCATGGACATGCAGTTTGCACAGAGCAGCCCAGATGACGCTAAAATGGGAATAGCGGGATTCACAGGCACTGTGCCTGGTGGGGGTTGGGCTCTTCAGATTGTTTGCTTTTATGTGGACCTTGGCTGGACTCTGAGTCAGAGATCTGAATCTGAAGTTCTTCCCTCACCATCTAGCCTGTCCTGTCAAGGCAGCACTGCATATGGCTTTCTCTTAGGGCCTGAGGATCCTTTACAACAAAAACGAATTTACAGAAAATTAGGGAACTTGCCAAGGATCCAAAGTCAAGGCTTGAAGAGAGCCTAAGTAAATTCTAGGTCTCCCACTTCATTTTAAAAGCTTCCTGTGGTGCAGTGTTGCTCTTAGAGGGGAACAGGGTTCTCCTTTGGGTGCGGTTGGTGGCACAGGGAGGCTTTTTCATGTGTGAGGCTCACGTGCCCTTTCCTTCTCCCCTCAGTGGAGGAGACTTGCTTTGACAAGTACACTGGCAACACTTACAAGGTGGGGGAAACTTATGAGCGTCCCAAGGACTCCATGATCTGGGACTGTACCTGCATCGGGGCCGGTCGGAGAAGAATAAGCTGTACCATTGCAAGTAAGATGATGCTAAAATACCATGAATATGAATTTCTGCATTACTGTCACTGTCACTTTCTGAGACTGATGACTATATAGATCTAAGTTTGGGGCTTAACCAGGTGCTGTCACCCAACTGATTCCTGTGCTTCTGGGAGATTCTAAGCACAGATAGAATCAGTGTGGTTTTAAGTGTGTGTGTGTGTGTGTGTGTGTGTGTGTGTGAGTGTGTGTGAGAGAGAGAGAATGTGTGTGTGAGTGTGGGTGTGGGTGTGTGAATGTGTGTGTGTGAGTGTGTGTGTGTGTGTGAATGTGTGTGTGTGGGTGTGTGAGTGTGTGTGTGCGTGTGTGTGA